>NC_054704.1:13756118-14056118 GCF_016097555.1 Gigantopelta aegis
TATTTGTATTAGGTCAAATTTATTTCTTAAAATATTACTTTTCGTACATACAAACTCAGGAATGTCCCTTTAACAGGTTTTTGTTTTCATTAAATGTAAGTCAAATGCATCGTAACAAATTCTGGTAAATGCAATACTTATTCAATGCATTTTTTGTCGTGTTATCTATTTTTGTAGAACCCTACATGTGTATATACTGAATATTTAAACACCAGCCATGACCAAAATTGTTGGATCCAATGAAATAATTACTTACAATGAACAGCTATACGATCCAATGAAATAATTTGATAAATTTAAATCGCAAATATCACGAATATTAATAACAAACAAAAACATCGATCAGTTTGCAATGTATTATGTTCAAATTCCTTCGTAGGACATTGTATTTAAAATTTAGCTGGTAGCGTCAATACTATGGGGTACGGGGTATGCTATTCCGGAAATGTTTGAAAATCGGGTGTTTCGCTGCACTGAAATGCAATTTCCTGTATTCTACCAGTAAAATTCATCATGACAAATGCTGATAAATGTCAATAATATTCGTTTTCTTCAAATGTATTCGAGTGTGACTAAATTCCTCCCTACCCAGCCTACAAGCTCCGCTGGGCCTGAATTTATGCACCTTGCAGTTTGTACAGTTGTTTATGACAAAGTAAAATGGGGGAAAAGTGAGTTAAAATTATATCATACCTCATGTATAATTTACAAAAGTGTTTATTTAATTGAGGTTTAATATACAGTATACAATTCAAACAGTATGTGTTTTTGGTGTGTCATTCTAGCATCGTGTTGCATAGAAGTGTAAATTAAATTTGTATATATATATATATATATAGAGAGAGAGAGAGAGAGAGAGAGAGAGAGAGAGAGAGAGAGAGAGAGAGAGAGAGAGAGAGAGAGAGAGAGAGAGAGAGAGAGAGAGAGTTTATTATTCGAGCTTGTGTGTCGTACTAATTTTACGAAACGAGTGTCAGGATTTTTGTATTGGCCGAGCGAGAGTGAGAGTAATACATAAATCCTGATACGAATATTTATTAACTCGGATATGGTGAACTATCTGGATAATAATAAATTATGTTACGTTATTAGAAGAACATAAATGGAATTTATTCCTGCACTAATAAAATGCTAACGGGAAGACATTGTTTCCTTTCACGGTTTCTTGTGATGTGTGTTGTAGTCATCAATCCATTTCTGAGAGGGTTTTTTCAGAGGTTTGATAAACGGCTTGCTGTATTCGTTGACGAACTTGTCAGCTTCAGTCTCTGGTTTCTTGTCCTCCTGGGAGAACGAGCTCACCAAGAACATGATGATACCCGCAATGGCCAACACGGACCCAAATATGGGCAGGCTGGCGATTTCGACAAAATCTGACGCCAGTCGCAGAACACCCACGACTATCTGCAAACCCATCACCACCTCCTGAAATTACAATGAAATGTCATTCAATTAAGGATTGTTTGTTATTTCTTTTACGTTCATCGGGGTATGAACAAAAAAAATCATCCGCAAACTGTGAATCTACGAAGATGTTATTGAAACTTATTACCGTGTTAATAAAAAGAATTTTTTTAAAATTCAGTAGTTTGCATGAATTTCATTGAGGGTGGATGTTAGTTACAGTGTAAAAACTAGATAATTTGTTTCCAATACACAGGGGTGTATGTTATACAATATGTTTCAGTTCGAGAGTAATCAACACCTACTTACTGTGTATATAAAAGACGGAAGCTCACGAGCTATAGTTAATATTTACTGCGCACTTTGTGCAAGCTGTGGAATTCGAAAATAGTCCAGTAAGTAGAGGATATTGGTGAAGATAAAAGGAACATTAGTCCAAAACTGGGTGTAAAGTGTGAACACCAATCTAATTAAAATTAGCTCCACTAGTTCATTTCTATTACCTGTGGATCTAACAGCACCCTGTTGGAGCTGATGTCCAGTTGACCTTTCATTCGACCAATCAAAACCTTACTTGCAAAATCATGCCAGTGATTTGAAAAGAATTTGAAAACATTCGGGATTATGCCGAGGGTATACGAAATTATTCGGGAGAATTACGAAGGAAAAACATTTCAATATAAAATTTTATATAAAATTCGTTTCAAGACGAACAAAACCCGTGATGGTATAGCCATAAAATCTGTTTATACTAGTATACAATCCAGAGTTTATTACTGCACTGTTCCCCCTGATTTTTAATATTGAAATAGACCAAGGAGTGCGCCTATTTCATAAATAGTTTCGCCCAATATTTTTAGAATTTGTGTGCTCCCGAATAACGCTATAAAAGACGAAGTGTAATTGGTCGATGTTTAAATAGTTATTTATAGATAAAATATCATCTGGACATGGGAGTCCACGCAATGCTGTTAGATCTACTGGTGGACCAGTAGAGCTAATTTTAATCAGATTGGTGTGAACACGTGAGAGAGGGTGTTTCTTTTATAGCCATGGTCACCGAATTTCAGTGCTGCTTCAACCCAGTGTGATTGTATTCCCAGGCACATTTATTAGATATATATTGCAAGAATGTCTCATGCGTTGGTGGGCATCATGCATCATGACTGGTATATCAAAGGCCGTGATATGTGCTATTATGTCTGTAGGATGGTGCATATAAATGATCCCTTGCTACTAATGGAAAAAATGTAGCAAATTTCCTCTCTAAGACTATATATTAGAATTACTAAATGTTTAACATCCAATAGCCGATGATTAATAAATCAATCTGTTCCAAACAAAACAAAAATCTCGTTTTTATGTCTCGTGCATCAAAGAAAACGAATATCTGATTAACGACACCTCATAATATTTTAAACCTCGGCTATGTGGTGTTTAACATAATGTTTAGTTTTACATTTCGTTGAGAGGGAGAGTAGCACCCGCCTCACATGCAGCTTCCGTGTGTCTGTGTGCTAATCTACTATGGAAAAGTACATAAAATGTATATCTGGCTTCTTGATGGGTCCAATAGCCCATATACCAACCGTGGATCCCCCTTCAAATGAAACCTTTAATTAGTCAGTCCAGACTAATAGCAAATAGTGTTTGAAGCCAAATCACAAAAAGCATTAATATCATTAGCATCGTCTTCATTGTACGAATAAAGTATTTTGTTTAAAGTGTCAATTGGCAGGATTCGAGCCTACAGCTCCCATTCGGATGTCATTTGACAGCGTGCGACCTTAACAACTCTGTCAAGTCTTCTTTACCATGACACAGTATCTCCAAGGTTCCACCGTACAAGGAAGAAAACGGTGTGTTCATTACATGCCTTCATACGTATCTGTGCAGTAGAATCGAACCCTAAGACAGTTTGTGTTTTTAAATATTTGATATATGTAGACGCAATAACGCAATAAAACCACACAATTTCCTTACATGTCCCCACGTAGCTGTGAACACAGCTTCTGTTGAAACCGTCATTAAGATGCAAACCCAGCAGCCATCCATCTTGAGTAAGACAGCTTACCCCTTTGATTTCTAGGACAGTACATAATATAAAATAATTAGTTTCTTGTTATTGCGGGAGTTTATGTTGATGCATTTAAATGATGAAATACCTGCATAATATCCATTACTGTAACTAAAACTGGTTGTCCGTCTTTAAGGTCATTGTAGATTCTAAATCCAAGTGCCACGGATCCTGCTATCAAAGCTAGAACTGTTGTAACTTGGGCAGTCCTTTCAAGAACTGAAAACTCTTCTTGTACTCTGAAAACAAATACACAAACAAATCTGAATATAGAGCATTAGTTTTAAATAAATGTAGTTTTTAAAGCCTATATTTGTACAAAAGCATGTTTTATATGGAATGGATATTTGAAATTAATATTGTATCATCACGTGTTTGTATTATACATTTTCAGATTATGTCACGGTTACAGACATTAAAATAACAATAAAAGTATTTGTACCTTTGTATTGAAACATAAAGAACACCAGAAAACCGTTGGCATGGATATCTCACAATGCAAAAATTAATGAAACTACATTAAGAGATACAAAGCAAAATAGCTGTCCTATCCTGTTCAGACCTACCGTTGAGTGGCCAGGTTCATTTCTTCTTCTGATGATGTGATGCTGGCTGATTCACTAGCTATGATCTCTTCCATTTGGACCCCTTCATTTACTATTCCAACCATATCTCGAGCTTCAGTAGCAAACAGTTCAATCACCTGTGGATCATCGGCTCCAGCAATTGCTCTCCTTGCAAAGTGAATGTTGTAGAAGCCTTTTCCTACTTCACTCAGTTCCTCAACAATTCCCTTCCAGCCGGATATGCTGGACACAGCAAAGTTAACGGTGTTGAAGATAGCTGCAACTTTCATTTCTGTAGATAGATCTTTCCACCCCATTAATGTCCTGATTGTTCCATAAAAAGCCATTCCCCAAGATCCAATAGCAAACGCGTTGCTGATGAGTTTTGCAGATAGAAATAACTTGGGATTTCTCATAAAAAAGGAGGTAATTGCCTCACTGTGCCTCCACCAGAGTGTGCCACCTTTTTCCTTCCAAATGCTAAGAAATTGAGACATCAGCCCATGGATTTGTTTGGATAACAACCATGCTACATCTTTTGGAGATTTGTCAGTTGTGTTAATTTTTAATTCTTTTGCAGCACCTTGTATAACTTTATCCATGTCTTCTACATATTCTTTACTGAACTTGGGATCTTTTGCCAAGACTCTTTCAATTAGGTTTTTGTTACTCTCATCTAAGAAAGCTAACATATCCATTGTGTTGCTTCCAATGAAGAAATTTGTTCTTTGCTGCACATTTCTAAGGATGAGCTTGGTGTAAAAGTCAGTTCCATATTTTTCTGTTGGTGCCAGACATTGAAGCACCATACAGTGCTTTTGCACAATAAGAGTTGTGTCTTCTATATTAGTTGCTGATGAAAATCTGTTCAGTTGAAGTGGTTGTGTAAGATAGTCATACAGCTTTTTTGCCCATCCCTTCGGGTCAGGCGAGTTAATGTAGAGTTTTAATTTTGGTGTCAGTTCTTGGAAAGCTATAAGAGACGTACGGAAATACATGTTTGAAAAATCTTTATTTTTTGACAAGCATCCATCTTCTGCACCTGCCCAGAAGAAAAGCACCTGGTTTCGTTCAACGTCAGAGAATTTTTCTTTTTCCAAAGGACTGTCGATAAGTCCGCTTGTTATATACCCAACCCCATATTTGTCAGTAAGCACAGTTTTGTATTTCTCGGCTACTTTATCCAAGCCGTGTAGTAAATCTGGTTTGGTAGCACCAAGGATATTTGTTCGCCAATCGTCCTTAATAACATAGAGCATAGATTGCTTGATATAGCTAAATGTCAGGTTGTGGGCCTCAACTTGAGAAGGAGGTGTGATACTGATTAAGTCTGTCAAACTTAATGCCTCATTAAGGCTTCCTGAAATAAATTCTATGTTAGGCGTCAGTGTCATTGCCACCGATTGATTGCTTAAAGGTGAAGCTGGGGCTTTCTGAAGGTTTGTAAGATTGCTGCTAGCCATGCTGCTATAAGCAGCTTTTGTTGGAGAGGAAAAGGACATGAACTCTGGACTAGATTTGATTTGCTTACTGGTAATTTCTCTTTTCGAAATATGTTTAAAGTGAGATTGCAAATCTCTGTTGATAGGTTGCTTACCCGTTGTCAGCTTTCCATTCCACGTAAAGGTTCTACCTTCGCCACCTAACATATTTGGATTATACTGAACAGCTTCTCCAGTAAAACCAGTATAGTCCTGGAAAAAAACGCCCGACAAACGAGAAAATCCAATCCATGATCTATACTCTACTGGAATTGAAACTTCAAACTTTGCTTTGTTGTATTTACTGACACTGAATAACATGTTCTGCCCAATGTCAAAAAGCTCAAACGCTGGATGCATCCCATCCACTTTGCCTGTCAAGGTATGGTGCATGGGACTTTCGTCGTGTCCAAAATGGAAGGATCGGATTCCCCCTTCACCTTCGTATTTTAATGTATCGCATGTTAACAGTTCGCAAATATAACTATGGGCTGACAAATGAGCATTAAAGGATATTACGTACGGCTGTGTTAAATCAAGACCTCCTGGTGACAGGATTAGTTTTCCATAGCCAGATAGCCTGTGAGGGTGAAAATGGATAACACCTTCTTCTATTCCTCCGTGAGGCAATTCTCTTGTCCATGCCAACTGGTTCTCGGTTATTTGGGAACTTGTCTCTACAATGACATCATCTATAAAGATTGTGGTGGTATCAACTCGAATGTTTGATGGAAGACTTTCTAATAACTGCCAATGGTCCTTTGGTATTTTTGAATGTTCGTCTGCATACAGTGGATATGTTATATTCATATCCTCAAGGTACACGGCATCCAGCTGGATAGAGTGCTTCGGTGGTGTCTTCAGTGGTTTTTCGTATATATCTTCATAGCTGTTCTCGTCAGTTGCTTTAGCACCAGCATAGCCTGGATAATCAACATACGCAACATATTTATTTGCATGACATGATGACAAGTCTTCGCGTATTTTGATTCCATAGACTGTACTTTCTTTTGGTAAACTACGAGACGATAAGTTGATTATCTTCTCCCACATATACGTCATACTGTGGGTGCGATTATCATAGTTGGTTAGCTTTTTGACACTATCTCCAACTTGAAGTTGACCAATACTCAGCGATGGATTGCCAGACTTTGCTGTTTGAGGATCAATGGCTTTCCACCCTTCCTGGGTCATGAATGGGTGATCTGCAGTAAAAAATGGTTCTTCTTCGTTGAAACCATATATTTTTCTGTTGGTTTTTGTTACAAGACTAACTTTGGTGGATACAAACCCCAAGCTTCTGGCATTACCGACAATAGTTTTGTTGTTTAGATTTTCTATCGCAACAGTTTCTCCACCTTCTACCACAATCTGTGTCCCTGGCAAAAAGCATCCACCAATCCCAGCCTTTGGGACAAACTCTGCTTTAAGTGACCCCGAGTCAACTGCCAATCCATATGCTTTGGGTCCTTCGGGATTAGATAACCACAATTTCACACTGGTGCCATATACTACAAGATTTGGTCCAACTGTTTCGGGAAGATTACAGACTTGTTCCACTTCTTTCAAAAACGCTTCTTCCCTGAAATCTGAGATAGCAAAGGTCGACAGGATATTTTCATCAATTACTTTCTGCTTAAACATTTCCATCGCTTTGACAATCAGTGGATCCCAAAGCTTGGTGTACGCAAAGTAAGGTTTGAGTTCATCTTTGTTCATCAGCCATTGCTTGAATATATCCATGAACATCACAGAAGCGTCAATGGACTTCAGTGCTGCCGTCCATTTGCCAAAGGCTAAATCTTTATTAGCATCCTCCTTTGCATCAAACACCTGCAAATATATGTGACCATTTTATTTTAATTTATGTTCGTGCAATAACTAACTGAAGTCTAACATCTTATCCTGGACAGACCATATATTTGTTTTCAGTAATAATATATATAATCGAATTTGGTCTAGCAAGTTTTGATTCGGCCCGACTGAATTTGTAGCTTGGTGTAGTGGTCTTATAATGTTGATGCAACTGTTCTGGACTTTTTTATTATTATTATTTTCGTTATATATGGAGGATAATTTACAATATTACAGGCATTAACCACACTGTAAAGTACACATGATACATACTTTATAAAATATATTAATACGTGCTAAATTAAGAAAGGGTCAAATGGGAAGGTCTAAGGTCATCTACACCCTAACCCCACCCCACACTAGACCCCCACCCCACACCAGACCATAACTACCACGCAAAACAACCTACAACGAATCGTTACACAACTGACAGTAATGACTATATCAACCAATAAAACAGGTACATGAGTAACAAAATGATCCCAAACACAAATCCAGATCTTAGTCCAGATAACAACCTTCATACAAGTAAGAATGTTACTAGTCTTCAGTTCATTTTTCCAATATCTCTCATTCGTGACACTAATATTGTAGCTGAACTGCATATGCAGTATATACGATGAAATGAAATATAATCACAAGGGTCAAATTAAAAGCAAGCCAAATGGTACGGACCTACAACACATTGCTGTAAATTGAATGATATTCATGGTTTTCAAATAAACATGGTATGGTATAAAAGAAAATACACAACCAGTCCAAAGCCTCGGTACTGTAGTGTTTAAGGCACTGGATTCGCATCTCGGTACCGGCTCTCAGCAGAGTGAGTTTAACTCAATGGGTAGGTTTAAGTTCATCACACCGACTTCTCACCTACTAACAACTAACCACTAACCCACTGTCCTGGACATTGGATTCCCATCTCGGTACTGACTCCCATACATGTCTCAAGCACAAGGTTACTTGATACAACAAACACACACACACAAAAATACACTCACGTTTGTCAGGACTTGTGGTATTAACTGCTCTATCAAAAGTCAGGGTGTACCTCGACCTTTGATCCAACTGGACATTATTTGGTTTAATACTACCTGTAAGGCCACTATACCGACTTCTCTTTCACTAACCATTAACAACCAACCACTAACCCATTGATAGCTGAGGAGTTTGCGCATGGCAGCGTGCTTGAACGTTAACTGGATATTAGTACGAAAATATCTATAAATAAAACAACAGTCTGAGTCCAGTCCTGATAGAAGTGCCTACCTGACAGAGCTTCCAAACCAGTAAGGGCACGGCAATGCTTGCAACAGTCTCCTTGTGGTCATGGTCTGACCAAACACACGAACATTCAGCATCATCGAAGAAAACGCTGGAAATCCCGGATATTTGGAGTCCTCTAATGGCGTCCTTCAGCATGGATACAAGCTCGTGTTCCATACTGGAGGAGAGTTTCTCCATACTGTCCATCAGGTCCCCTACAAACGGTTTGCTCTCATCATGGCAAGGTGTCCTTGGAGCACAAACAGTTGAACTTGTTGTTTCCATAGCTTTGTAATACAGTCAATGTTTTGGTAGATAAAATAACCAAGTAAAGTAAAGTAAACTAAGCGAAGTGAGACCGATACAATGAAAGTAAAGTGCACCTAAATAAATGACTGATATATGCGAACCGAAATCAAGTGATGTCGTTGCAAGCTAAGTGAGTATATATACTACATACACTGGATGTCAGTAAATTTAAACTGGCAGTCAATTAACAGATGCCGTCACGTAAACTGAACATAGGGTGATAGATTTGATTTATGTGTATCATTGTTTATTTGTTTACAGGTCTTTAGACATTTGCAATTAGTGATGTCGCCTCAGAGTGTTACACGCCGCTTAGTTATGATTAAACTACCAATGTAATTGTAAACTGGAATTTATGAGTAAATTTATTACAGATAATTAATTAACGCTGTATATATGTAAATTTGTAAGTACATATATCATTGTTAATTGCAGAATACTATGTTCGCTACATGAACTTACAGTCTAGGTTAATGTTGGGAAGTAGTTATACAGTCTCAGAATCGTGGGTGGGTTTTTTTATTGTATATCTTCAAAAATATGTTCCTTTTTATTGATAATGTACTGATTCATTTGCTGTTTTAATAATAATAATAATAATAATAACAGTAGTGATAGTAGTAGTAGTAGTAGTAGTAGTAGTAGTAGTAGTAGTAGTAGTAGTAGTAGTAGTAGTAGTAGTAGTAGTAGTAGTAATAGTAGTTGTTGTAGTGATGTGAGTGGTAGTTGTAGTGGGAGTTGTGGGAGTGGCAGTGGTGCTATTGGTGCTATTGGTGGTAGTGGTGGTAGTAGAATTAGTGGTTTTAGTAGTGGTGGTATTGGCGAAAGTGGTAGTGGTAGTGGTTAGTAGATCTTGTGTCTACAATTTAACAGATATATACATTTGTATTTCTAGATTTTGGAATTTTAGAATATTTAGAATAATAGTGATGGCTACAGTTCATGGTCTCTCTAATAAAACATGCTGCTCTCTCTCTAATACACGTTTTTAAACGCTGTGGGTATTTTTAAACAATAAAGTATTTTTGTTGACAGCAATCCTTTTGTTGTACCGGCCTCGGTGGCGTCGTGGTTAGGCCATCGATCTACAGGTTGGCCGGTACTGGGTTCGGATCCCAGTCGAGGCATGATATTTTTAATCCAGATACCGACTCCAAACCCTGAGTGAGTGCTCCGCAAGGCTCACTGGGTAGGTGTAAACCACTTGCACCGACCAGTGATCCATAACTGGTTCAACAAAGGCCATGGTTTGTGCTATCCTGCCTGTGGGAAGTGCAAATAAAAGATCCCTTGCTGCTAATCGGAAAGAGTAGCCCATGTAGTGGCGACAGCGGGTTTCCTCTCAAAATCTGTGTGGCCCGTAACCATATGTCTGAAGCAATATAACCGTAAATAAAATGTGTTGAGTGTCGTTAAATAAAACATTTCTTTCTTTCCTTTTCCTTTTGTTGTTGTTTGAATCCTGTTAATATATAGCTACTACATTCATTTGGTTATGGTCGATCATTTGCAAGTATAACCAAAGCATACTAACATGTATATGCCACTAGATATTTGATGGCATTACAGAAGTCAATTTTGTCCATTTTCTTGAACAAATAATACTTAGTCACTTTGATGCCCACATAAATATGCTACCAGGTTTTTTGGTTCAAATGCAGCCTATACGCATACAGTATCGTTCATAATACATGCAAATAGTCAAGGGTGTTCTATACATTATTTGTAGTTAAACTCAGAACTTTTCAGTCACCCATAATATCACTTGTGATTTGCATGCATATGTCCATTTGTCACAGCAACTACTTGGTCCATGTCATGCAACTTTATATGTAGATATTTTTTAGACAAATAATTGGTTTACCATTAAAACTTAGCAGTTGGTTTCAAAATGATTGTTTTAGGTGATGCTAAATATATAAAGTGGTCACATATTTGTTTTTGCAACAATTATGGAATCTTAGATTCATGCAATGATACAATTTCTCTGGATTAAAACGTGAATGCAAAAATTGAAATGCTTAGTATATAGCAAACCCTGTTTTTAAACTATAGATTACTCTTTTGGGTAATATATAGAATTTAAGATATCGTCACTTCTTACTCTTGGCGGTCATTTTCATGACCATCATGGATTTAAATACCTCAGTTAGCACGAGGTCGTTATAAATGAATTCCTTTGCCCGTAAAATGAATTCATTAGCATACAAATATCTTCCTAGTTGATGTAAAATGCGATAAATTACGATTTCCTTGTTCTAGCTAATACATCGGGGGGCCATCTTGGATTAAACGATGCTGTGATGCCTTAATTAGCAGAAAATACTTCATAATGAATTCCTGGTGAATGTTGACAATCTCAGTTCAGTTTGCGTGATTAAAATTAGCTATATATGGACATACAGATTAATACAGAGAAACGTTATTAAATGTTCAGAAGAATACTCACTCTTTTCTAAAACTCAATCACGAATTCACTGTATGCTTGCACTATCTGGTTGCCACCCATTTTGGCATTAGTCAACTCTTGTGGTCATAACCGGTGTACAGGGAAGTTTAGTACACATTTTCTTTTACAGTTATGCGAAATGAT
This sequence comes from Gigantopelta aegis, assembly GCF_016097555.1. Taxonomy (NCBI): domain Eukaryota; kingdom Metazoa; phylum Mollusca; class Gastropoda; order Neomphalida; family Peltospiridae; genus Gigantopelta; species Gigantopelta aegis. The sequence continues at coordinate 13,767,669 of NC_054704.1, forward strand.
CAACTTTTGAGTAACCGTTATATACGAATGCACAAAAACAAATGTCACTGGTGAAAATAATAGACGATTCATAACACATTGGCAGGGGATCACGCTGCTCATTTCAGAGATAACAGGTAGCGTCTATGACTATCCTAGTTCTACACAAAATTTGAGTATTTTTTGTACAGGTACCCCATACACAAGGCTACTTGACACAGTTGTACCAGATGAAATAAAATTGCATAAATTTTTTGCCCAGATGAAACTATTTTTTACAACCAAAACACTCACATTTATCACCAATCACAGGACTTGTGGTGTTAACGGCTCTATCAAAAGTTGGGTGCACCTCGAACTTTGATCCATCCAGAAGTTATTTGGTTTAGTACTACCGGCAGACGTGTTACATCCGAAAGGTTCAGATTAATATAGATTATCAGGTTACGGTTTGATATCGTGGTTATTTGGCGAGGTTTAGGTAACGGTGTAACAGGCTACCTTTAGCCAAATTTAGCCAAATAACCACAATATCAAAACGTAGTAACCTGATATGGTTTGGGTTTTTTTTTTATCATGCTACCCCTTTTAAGTTATATGTTTAATTCAAAACGCTGGCTAGTTCCGAATGGGAGAGAACAATGGAGAATTGGAAAAATAAGAGGTAATTTGATATTACGGGAAATGTAAATGTTATATCTATTTTGGCGGTTCAACAATTATTGCTGTAAATGGATCTTTGAAAAATTTGAAAATTACCTTAAAATTGAGAAAACGCACAATTCTTTCCTAGTAACATGATAACACTTCGAATTATCAGGTAGGAGTTATTAGGTCAATAGGAATCATAATTGCATGACCATTATTAATAATTAGGCACCTATTGTAATACAAAACCAGTTATTTTTCTTGAAGAACCGTGTCTTCGCTATAAAACAGCTATATTGGGATATGTAGAACGCGATGAGGCGATGGAATATGAAGTGTCACGCGAAGAGACTGATGCTCGCCAGATGTACCACTTCAGTGTTCTTTCAAAATCAGCATCCGGACAGAATGTTGTTGTCGGACAACATATGTTGATATTGTGGTCGTCGCACTGTTTTAATCCTGTCATCTAAACTCCAGTGTGTGGATGGACTTGGATGTCTACGATACTATTACTATAGCAAATTACAGGTACCGTGGTCCGGTTGTTGGCAATACATTGTCAGGTTGTTGATCCGACAGGATGACATGTGACTATAAATAGCACTTTCTTTGAAGAGACAAAAGTGAAGAATTGGCAGTTTTAGAGATAACACCATCGTTGTCGGTGGCAAGAGTTTTGTGGAAGAGGATGCATGTTCACTTCTTGATCAGTATCATCTATGAATGAGGCCAGGTTTAAAAGAATCTTACAAACAAATTAATACAAGCCGATTAAGCCAATCAGTTGACTGCAGAAAATACAACCATTTGATGCAGGCATGCTTCCGACATACAAACATGCTTTGTGCCAATGTTAACGTGTACAATCATGTAGAATATCTAAGTGGTCTACAAGAAGGAAGGAAGGAAATGTTTTATTTAACGACGCACTCAACACATTTTATTTACGGTTATATGGCGTTAGACATATGATTAAGGACCACATAGATATATAGAGAGGAAACCCGCCGTTGCCACTTCATGGGCTACTCTTTTTCTATTAGCAGCAAGGGATCTTCTATATGCACCATCCCATAGACAGAATAGTACATACCACGGCCTTTGTTACACCACTTGTGGAGCACTGCCTGAAAAGAGAAATAGCCCAATGGGGATCGATTCTAATTTGACGGCACGTCAAGCGAGCGCTTTACTATTGGGTTACTTCCCGCCCCTGGTCTACAAGAGGACATTCAACCCATATATAATGAAAGAAAGAAAGGAACAGACAAATAAATTAATTAATTAATTAAAATAAATAAATAAAAAATTTTAAACCTGATATCTACATATATTTGCGCAAGTTGCTGATTGTATTTAATTTTTGACACTCTAAAAATCACTATTATTGAAGTTTGAGATCGATTTTATCAACAAGTTTCTGCAGTCGAGCTTTTATTAAATTACATAATTTTAAGAAAACAAAATTAAACAAAGCTTCATTTTGATCGACTATTTCCAGGTGAGTGTTTGCTTAATTAGATATGTGATTTGTGTCTCAGTGTGAGGAGTGTGTCTATGGAATCAAGCTTGATATGATTGGCTGCCTGTCCGTCTGCATTCAAAACCACTAACAAAAGAAAAGACATTTTTTCGCGGTCCCCTGTGACGAAATGTGTATTGTCGAGCGTTTCTTAATTGCGAACTCCGACCAGTGGTAACAACAACAACAACAACAACACAACTTTCTGTGAACTCAGATCACATAAAAATGATACATGAGCAAATAACTACTACTGCATGTACAATACAAATTATTACAGCCCTACCTAATAAATAAATAAATAAATAAATAAATAAATAAATAATCGATTAGCTTGGGGATTTAAAGTTTTTAAACCACAGGCAATAAATTTACAGATATTATTTAGTAACTTAATATCATATTACAAAACAGTTTACGGTATTTAACAATATTTGGTCTAGTAAAGAAACACTTTTGTATATAGATGCATCTTGCTTTATTGAAAAAATGTATTGAAAGAAATAGTGATATTCATCACCAACGACATCTTCATTACATAAAAAAAACAAAAAAAACATTTACGTCCATCTCTAGGAATATTTTCCAACCTTCCAACATTGATTGGTAGATTATGTAGTACAATACTTAATAAAAGTAGATCTATTGTTTTCATTTAGTAGTTATAAATAAGGTTCCAAGTTAATGATGTCTTTAAAAATCCTGCAATTAGTACCTTTGCTTGAATGATAAATAATATCTTTCCATGTTTGCAAATACTGGTCCTTCAGTGTTTCATAGATAACGTTACTCAAATTACGATAGTTAACATAATTTTGGGATCACCATACAAAACTAAATCCTGTTTCATTAAAAATAGTTTCAATAAATGTAAACCGATTATATGAATAGGTTCCATTAGCATAATCTGAAAGTAATGCCTTATATATTCCATGAGATAACTTATTTACATTATTACCATATACCATATTACGCCAATAACTAATCATTCTAGCTTTCACACAGATAATAAGAGAAAATCTTCCAAGTTCACCATATATCATATACAAAGGTGTACTACGTTTTACGACAAGAATACTTCTCAGGAACCTAGTATGTACACTTTCGATAATGGAACAATTTTCAAAACCTCATATTTCACAACCGTATAATAAAATAAGAAAAATGGTCTGGTCAAAAAGTCTAAGTCGGCAATGAATAGGCAAACTGAGGTTACATATTCGAGATTTAAAGGGACAGACCCTAGGTTCAACCCATGAAAATTAACACTAAATTTATTTAATCTTCAAACCTGTAACACATTTGGATCAAGTTACAATTGAGAGAAACATAAGTTCGTGACTTTGAAATAGTGAAATACCCTCTAAAATAGACTAAAACTCGACTCCATAACTGTTACTTCTCAGACGCACGTGCGTTTTTAAAAATATAAGAAATGCATTTTGTGATGACCAAAAACACTTCGAATGTACGGAAATTGATAATCTAAACCATAGAATATAAGTAAGGTATGATTTCAGTTATCAAAAACTATAATAGTCAAACATATGCTTTAGTGTTTAAAAACTAGGGTATGTCCCTTTAAGCAAAAACATTGCTTTTGTGGCTTGTTCCACGATACGTTTCTTTACAAGTGAATATGTGTGGTTCTTTGAACAGTACAATCCAAGGTATTTATAACAATCAGTTACTTCTAACATGCTATTATCTATAGTAAACACAGAAGGTCTACGACTTTTTGACCCCAAAACAACAACTTTTGTCTTTGCTGTATTAACAGTCAGTTTCCATCTAATACAATAATTATGGAATACATTTGTCGAATTTTGCATATCAAAAATATATTCAGCAACAATAACAGTGTCATCAGCATAAAGTAGAATAAGTATTTTAAGAAAGTCTATTAAAGCATTATCATCTGTCTTAACACCATTGCAATTTTCATTATTTAAATAGCTTTCAGGATCATTAAGATAAATGGCAAACAATAAGGGAGACAGAGTTTCTCCTTGTCTTACTCCGAATTTTGAATGCTAAGAAATGCACCACAAATGTAGTTGTTTTGACAGAACTTGGAAGAGTTCCTTTAAGTATTATGCGAAAAATTAGAATAGTTAAATATTGGTTGAAATTACTACAAACCAGAAATTGTATCTTAAAATCGTTATATGAAGATATGTTAGAACACATGAATCCCTCTAATTGGCTATACCAGGTAAGATATTTACTACTATCAATAGGTTTCGGAGATGTTTGGTGTAGTCAGCATGTAGATAGTGCTAACTCATTTTTAAAATGTTTAGAAATACGTCTAACGGACCAGTTTATTCAAGAGAAAGATGCTACAATAGACAAATCTCCAAAATGTACATTATATAAACTGCTGACAGACACTTTTTGTTTGCAATATTATCTTAGAATATCAATTCCTGAATGTTATGCCACGCTTATTACAAAATTTCGTGTATCTTCCCATCAATTGCTCATTGAACAAGGAAGATATTATGGTATAGAAAGATCTGAAAGAAAATGTAAATTGTGCAATAAGGACGATATAGAAGACGAATATCATTTTATTCTGATATGTCCATTGTATACAGGTTTACGAATTACTTACATAAAAAAATATTATTGGTTCAAACCATCTATGTTTAAAATTGTACAATTATTATCAGTTCAAAACAGAAAAGAACTATGTAATCTCGGTAAATTTCTCAAACATGCAACCTTTTTACGTTCTAAGCATATATAACTGTCCATCCTCCAAATACACAATCACCCATTGTATATATACTCTTCAAAAGAAGAAACGCAAAACCACATTGTCGTAACATTTGGAGAATTGATTTAATTATTGAATGGCGAGTCCGATAATTACCAAATGCTGCAGGATTGTTCACAATTCACTCTAGTCCATTGTGAGTAAGTGATAGGACACACCACCAAGGTCAAGGTCATCTGGAGTCAATACCGGGTGTGGCCTCCGCGTGTGTTGACAACTGCCTGGCACCGCCTGCCCATTGAAGCAACCAGAGTACGGATGACGTCCCGGGGGATGGTGGCCCACTCGGCCTGCAAGGCTGCTGCCAGCTCGGGCAGGGTCTGGGGCTGTGGTTGTCGCTGTCGGAGGCGTCGGTCCAACTCGTCCCATAGATGCTCAATTGGGTTCAAATCCGGTGATATCGATGGCCAAGGAAGGACATTAATGTTGTTGTTCTGTAGGAAAGCCGTTGTGAGACGTGCTGTGTGAGACCTGGCGTTGTCATGTTGGAACACTGCGTTGGCGTTGGCCATAACTGGAACGATGTGTGGCCGGAGGATCTGGTCAATGTAGCCCTGTGCATTCAGGTTGCCCTGCACGTGGACCAGGTCAGTTCTGCCAGTGTGTGAGATGGCTGCCCACACCATGACACTACCCCCGCCGAATCTGTCCACTTCCTGCACGCAGTTTTGCCGCATAACGTTCACCACGACGCCTATACACGCGACATCTTCCATCATGACGTCGGAGCAGAAATCGGGACTCGTCACTGAACCACACCGGTCTCCATCGCAGTTGAGGCCATTGTCGATGAATCTGGCACCACTGCAGTCGGAGTCGACGGTGTTGTGGTGTTAAGATGACACCTCGAACTGGACGTCTGGCACGAATTCCTACCTCACGTAGGCGGTTCCGTACGGTCTGGTCGGATATCCTGCGCAAACCTGGTATTGCTGCGGCTGTGGAGGTGGCAGTAGTCAATCGTTCCCGAAGGTGGCGTACCCGGATGTAGCGGTCCTGCCGGGGGTAGTGACCCGTGGTCGACCGGATCTAGGGAGGTCACGTGTTGATCCATGTTGCTGGTAACGGTCCCACAGTCTGGAGATGGTGCTTGGGGACACATGGAATGCCCTGGCAACGGCCGTTCTGGATTCGCCTGCGTCTAGTCGGCCGATGGCATTGTTTCTCTGCGGTTCACTGAGACGTGGCATGTCCTGGATTGTCAAACTGTCGGCCAGATACAGAGGCCAGGCAAGCGAACACCCTGCACTTTTATACTGTCGGTGTTCATGTTGCACGCGCAGACAACGCACGTGCAGTGGTGACATGGTTTGCACGTGGCTGCGTTTTTGCGAATATTCACATTTTGGAACTTTATTGTACAGTAGCTGCGTTTTATCGAATGTAACCGTGGGAATGTGTTTGGGACATGCAATGACCTTATATTCACAAAGCATGAACCGGTAGGAAACATAAAATCGGAGTTATAACCCATTTGTACCCTTTTGCGTTTCTTTTTTTGAAGAGTATATTATCTGTTTGTATCATTGTTGATAACAAAACCAACCACCGAGGTGGTTCGATCCTGCGACGTAAGCACCTCGAGCGATAACTCAACCGACTGAACTAAACCCCGCCCATAGTAGAAGAAGACACGTTGTTTGATCATTGTGTCACATGCTTTACATAAATCATAGAACATAAATATATGAATATATGAATATATACAAAGGGTAGAAAGTAAAACATAATTTAGAATGTGTTTCTTATAAAATGCTGATGCTAAATTTCAATTGGGTTAATTAGTGTATGCGGACGGTTGTTCCATTTGAGTAGAAGACAATGGGATATCAGTTCTATTGTCTTCACTGATTGACGAGTGCTTCGGTAAATTATGAGTAATCATAAAAGTAATCGCTGATTACGATTCCATTATTACATTATCGATTGCATGGCATTTTCAAACATTGGAATCGATTACGATTGCGATTACCCCATCTCTGATATATATACATGTATATATGTATGTCACGGGGATCCTATAATACCCGTAACTGAATGAAACACGATTATCCAAATATCTCTCCTAACTGTATATCTATTAGATCTCTCTGTAACGGGCGGTTATACCCGCGTGTGGCTCGTCTAGGTATGATCAGAGATACGATCTTATATAAAGTATATATAATATAGCACGTTTAGTTCACTAGAAAACACAACAAAAACACAATACACTTTGGAATCTGTATTAACCGACGCTGACAAATGTACAGCCGCAGTAGTTAATTAACAACAACAAATAATAACAACCCAGAACTGATCACTTAATTAGTTAATCTCTAGGTGTCTAGTTTACACAATATGCTAATCACTTCACCTTGACACAACACACGTGTGATAATTGAGAAACGCTTCCAGGGGAACTTAATTAATAAAGGAATTACAACGCTATTCTTAACTGGTTAATTTTTAATTAACCCTTAGTACTCATTCAGTAACGTGTGATAATTGAGAAACGCTTCCAGGGGAACTTAATTAATAAAGGAATTACAAGTCTATTCCTAACTGGTTAATTTTTAATTAACCCTTAACTACTCATTCAGTAACCTTGTAACACAGAATTAATACTGGTACCTATCACAATAAAGACAATAACCTACAGTTTACCTAGGTCCTCTAGGATGACTGGCTAAGCCTTATATATATAGAACAGTGAGCCTACAGTTTACTGCGTCAGATGACCGGCAGCACCGTCTAAATAATATTGGTATAATACAGTATTAAAATATTTAAAGTCACATCAATCACATCAAGGTTATACAACAAAGCAGAAAATATATAATTACCAAGTCCAAACGGACGCACTCCCTGGAAGCCTTCCAATATGTTTCTCCCCAATATCTCTAAAACCCTAGCTATTTATCATAAAGCCGAATATCGCCTGGGGCACAACGCGGTATCTCACGTATCATGAGATATTTCCCCAACTCCCAGAGATGCCTTTTTCTCTTAGAAGACCAGACTGGCTGTCGCCATTCCGCGAGCAATCCCCTGGTCATAAACAGCACTACCGGAGTTATTACGTAACTACTGGCCACTTGGCCTCCACACCTGAGATAAGTGCATATTGGGATGCACGGTCGCGCGAAGGTATTACGTAACAAGGTGCCCACCTGGGCTAAGTGCATATTGGAACTGCACACGGCCCTCTAAAACAATTAATATCGCCACAGGCGAAAAGAAATTAAGAGCATGTTCCGTCACAATGTTTTTAAAACGTTTTGGTTAGTGGGTGTTGGAGTGGGACAAAATGTTAATCTTTTTTCTAAAAGTGTGTACTCTATATCCCGAGCTCACTGACTTACAATTATATATATATAATTATTTGTTTTACATTCATTTGATAATCCAGTCATTATGATCCCCCGTTTCTAATACTACTAGAGTAGTAGACAATGGGAGATCAGTTCTATTATCTGATTGACCAGTATTGGTACTAACTATACACACTGTTACTGGAGTTGATGCTAAACATATGTAAATTTAGTAAATTATCAGTAATCATGAAAGTAATCGCTGATTACGATTACATTAGCAATGTAACTGATTACGATTGCGATTACATGAAAACATGTAATCGATTACAATCGATTACGATTATTATTACGATTACCCATCTCTGATATATATATATATATATATATATATATATATATATGTGTGTGTGTGTGTATATATATATATATATATGTGTGTGTGTGTGTGTGTGTGTGTGTGTGTGTGTGTCTGTGTGTGTGTGTGTGTGTGTGTGTGTGTGTGTGTGTGTGTGTGTGTTTCCACTTCAAATAACAAGAAAAAGGGAATTTTTAAATATTGGATAAAATTACGTAACACTACAAATTGTATTCTAAGGGGTAAATATGAAGAAATGGCACACTATAACGATAATTGGTTAACTAACATTAGACACGAATTGTATTCACTTGGATTGAACTATATTTGGAATGTATCGTATGTTGACGACAATATCTACATTATAATCAAAGAAAGGATATTAGATACTTTTAAGCAATTATGTTACAGTAAAACAATGACAACATCTAGAGGACTTTTATATCAACATTTATTAAATGAATTTAGATTACAAACGTATTTAAGATTGCTAATGGAAACGCGTTATATAAAAGAAATTTTTAAGATTCTCATAAATTAAATGTAGAATCTTGCAGGTATCGAAACATTGAACGATCAGAAAGAATATGTACTCTGTGTAAAGCTAATGCCATAGAAGATGAATATCACTTTATAATAGAGTGTCCACAATACAAAGATTTGCGTTGTAAATATATAAAAATGTATTATTATAAGAGGCCCAGTGTGTATCGTTTTATACAGTTATTAACCACCGGTAACAATAAGGAATTGAATAACCTAGGCAAGTATTTAGTGCAAGCGAATACAATTAGAGATCGGTTAATGCAGGATAATAGTTAATGTAATAAATTTAACTTATATCACTTCATTTGTCCATGATTATATATAAACCATACCCACCATTGTTTTGCACGTGTGTATTTTGTATAACTATGTTGTATTATTTATGTTATGTATTCAGCTGATGAGTTGTAAAACTCAAAGCAAATAAAGAACTTGAACGTGTGTGTGTGTGTGTGTGTGTGTGTGTGTGTGTGTGTGTGTGCACACAGAGAGAGAGAGAGAGAGAGAGAGAGAGAGAGAGAGAGAGAGAGAGAGGGAGAGAGAGGGGTTGGGTGGTGGGGGGGGGGATATTACACGAGCTTCTATGTATTATCAAGTTTAGGTCCCGAGTGAAATACGTTTCCTTTGTCACGAGCTTTAGAGAGAAAGAAAGAAATGTTTTATTTAACGACGCACTCAACACATTTTATTTACGGTTATATGGCGTCAGACATATGGTTAAGGACCACACAGATTTTGAGAGGAAACCCGCTGTCGCCACTACATGGGCTACTCTTTCCGATTAGCAGCAAGGGATCTTTTATTTGCGCTTCCCACAGGCAGGATAGCACAAACCATGGCCTTTGTTGAACCAGTTATGGATCACTGGTCGGTGCAAGTGGTTTACACCTACCCATTGAGCCTTGCTGAGCACTCACTCAGGGTTTGGAGTCGGTATCTGGATTAAAAATCCCATGCCTCGACTGGGATCCGAACCCAGTACGTACCAGCCTGTAGACCGATGGCCTAACCACGACGCCACCGAGGCCGGTCAAGCTTTAGAGAGTGCCATGGAGTTTGTGTATGGTGACATGAAGAAATGTAAAATGTGGTATCAACAGAAGAACAAAGCAGCAGTGAAGCTCCCACCAGATAGCGATTCTCTCGGATAGCATTGCATGCACTCCAATTGTCCCCACCTTCATTCAGCTCTGCCATTCCTTTGTCACATAACCACTTGGTTATTTTGGCTGAGCTTAGTCAGTGCCGTGACGTTTGCAAGATCTGTCTAGTACTCTCACGAACTCTAACTGTGGGTCATCCAGTACACAGATGGTAATAGAGATGTTGACAGCACAGCATCAAATTATTATTTTTTTAAGACCGATTACAGTTATGACAAATGAAATTCAAGTTTGTGAAATAGACTAGGTCTTAGCTATGACCAATCGTACAACACGAACATTTCAATTCGAGGGTATATAAAATTATTTTGAAATACATTGCGCTATTTAATGTTTCAATACAGCTGTCATGTTCTCCGTATTAGATTTCAAGTTCAAAATGACCTAAGATTGCAAAATCAACCCATCTAAAACGACTGCGAATCTCCTGTTTGGTGTAAATAGATACCTTACTTATTATTTTATCCCAATTAGTTCAAAGGCTCCAGCATATTTAGCAGCGGCCATCTTGGATTTGAAGATCAATATGACCTGAAATTGTAGAAATGAATTCACCTAAATATTGTACATCCTCCCTTGTGTGCAGATAGTCGCCTCGTTTAGGATGTAGCCCAGATATTTCAAGAATTCCGGTATTTTTAATTATCAACACGATGGACAACGGCTATCTTGGATTTGAATGTCAAGATGACTTTGAAATTGCAAAAATAACCTCAGCAGAACATTAGGCACCCTGTGTACTGTGAATATACACTTTATTCATGATTCTAATTTACATAGTAAATGAGATATGGCTATTACGAAGTACATAGAGTCTAAAGATTTTTTCTATAGGTCCCAAAGACTTGAAATCCACTCTCAAACTTTGGTTCCCAAACAATGGTCACGAGGCAGCTAAATATGACCAAACTAATGTTATCGTGTAATGTGTTTATTGTGCACAATAAGACATATTTTCCTTTAATGCTATAACGTTCCTAATACCCGATTTTTCCGTCCGCCTGTCGCCCGTTATCTTTTGCTTTGATGTCCATCCTCATGGAGTTTTCAATGGATCGTTCTGAAATTTGGTACAATGATTCTCTGGAGCAGACTCTACAAACTAATAAATATTATATATATAAAAAATTTTTTTATTAAATTAACATTTCTGTTTACCATTAAAAATGTCAAAATCTATCCACTTCAAAAGTTTTGATTGTCTTCAATTTAACAGATCTAGATGGCCATTGATCTGACTCAGGACGAATATTGTGAAGGTTATGCAAAAATCTGTGTACAAATATATAGCAAATGTATATGTGTTACATACTAAAACTTACTCCAGCAACATAACATAGATTGTGCTATACAGTTTGTAACCTTCCTCACAGAGAGACTGGCACATTTGATTGTGATTTGGGTAAAAGGTATTGTGCAATGACTTTAAACAATACAATATTTTTTTGTTGATCATAGTGCAAAGTAGTTCCGTCCCCAAAATCAGTATTGTGCAGTGCAACAGTGTTCGAAATTAGCAGTATCCCGATATCCCGGGGATACCAGAATTTAAGTTTGGATACCAGACTTCAATAACCCAGTATCCCACCAGGATACAATATAATGCTGATTTTTCTTTTTTTTTCCTGCTTTTTTTTTTTCTCGCAAAAACAATGAAAGTCGTCATTTACTGGTGAAGTTTTAGAGCTCCTACCCAGTCTAATGCTGCACTGGATCAATAGCAATGTAGCAATAGACTGGGAACGAGAACAGTGTCGTCCAAGTTTGTTACGATGTAATTTATGAATTTCATTTAAGAGGGATACTAAATTCTCAGGTGGGATACCAGATTTTGAAATGTTAGTATCCATCTGGGATACTGCCCAAAATTTTAAATCTCAAACACTGGTGCAATGTTGGCTAATATGTAGCGGGTTTCATAAAAGAATAATAACCAACATTTTGACAGTTTTACATTTTGCCTAAAACACATCGACACTGGGTCTGGGTACTGCGAGTGTGGCAAACACACCGTTTCTATTTTGACGTCTGGGTTTGTAACTGGAAAGCGACAAAGTTGTGAAATAAAGCGGTTCATTTCATTATTTTCTCGCATTACGTGGGATTGCGTGATAAAATAATCGGTTATTGTTTTATGATATCGGTTTTATCCTGTTTTTCGTAGGATAAAAGCAATATAGCTTAAGACAGTAACCAGTTAATATCTATATATTTTTTCTATTAACACCGACAATAATTGTGAGAATTAATTCCACATTGAAAAAACAATCAAAACAATCAAACAAACAAAATTAAACTTTTTAAGTTCAGTAGAGGGCACATGTAATTGCAAATATGTATAAAACCAGGTTATTAAATTATCTATAGATGTTACCATCATTTTAGTATGTATAGTAGGTTATTAAATTATCTATAGATTTTACCATCATTTTAGTATGTATAGTAGGTTATTAAATTATCTATAGATGTTACCATCATTTTAGTATGTATAGTAGGTTATTATTTCACTTCAACTTATTTCCGTGCTTATATCTAATTGCGGTTCAAGTACGGTGTCCTGGGCAGACACATAACCTATCTGGGCTGTCTGTCCAGGACAGATGGTTAGTTGTTAGTTAGTAGTGGTTAATGAGAGAGAAGTTGGTGTAGTGGCCTTTTGGTTTCCAAAGTTCAGATTTAAGCAAAATAGTGCATAAAGAGTTCAAGAATTACCCATACACAAAAACGAAATGCATGTATAATATTTTACATACTATTCATATCGAGTGCAATATATTTAATATTCCTATGGCAAATAACCATTTGGGACACACTGTAATGGCGCATTCATGAGATTGTTATTTTTTGGCCATATCTAGACCACAAATTAGTATATTAAAATATTTAGAAGCTTTTTAGGTACAATATGGTAACATCATACCATTCATAGTTAATATCTCTGGTTTTGGTCATATTTGGCAAAAACATATTGGCCAAAATGGCAGTTTTATCGAATGTGGGATCAATAAAACTGCTATTTTAGGAATTAGCCCCACATTTTACATAAAATAGGCTTGTCAAACCTTCTTTACTAAAACTTCTGATTAAAGCCATCGACCTTTTAGACTATACGTTTTTTGCGATTTCTCGTTTTAAAAATAAGGTATTTATCAAAGTGAAAACTTAAATATCAATATACAACATAATACCATTAGTTATGTGGTTGTTTGACAGGGCGTACGGGATGGTACGCCCCTCCAAAATCTATATTCCCTAAGGCGCAGCCGAACGAAATACAGATTTTGGAGGAGCGTACCATTCCGTACACCCTGTCAAACAACCACATAAAGAGTGTATTACCTTTTAGATCTGTTTTATAACTAAACAAAAATTATACTAACAGTCAAACTTTTAAACAAAGTACACACACATTTGGGCTGTAGTATATTTTAATAACATCAAATTCCTCAAAATGTATTGGATTTTTTTCTAACAAATAAGATGCAAGGTATTTGCAGGGTTGTTTTTGTTTTTTGTTAGCAGACGATTTATAAACAATGGGGGACAACTCTTATCGCATTATCTTTCGTGTTTTAAACGTTTTTGATTATGCTGTAATTGTGTCGGAAAAAAATATTTGTCGGATTCTACTAACTTTTAGAACCTGTAAAAAAAGCATGTCAAGTTATTACTTGAAATATTTTCGTGATAATTAACCTAAGTTCTAACACGGTAACAGATGGCACAGTGATATAGGCTAGCATTAGCTTTTGATACGCGAAAAACTACAATCTAGCGCATGTTTGGGGTCAAACTCGCACAAGAAATCTTTAAATAAACAGTAAAAATAAAATTTACCTAGTTGTGGTATTCCGATTCATAATGAATTCAAAACTTTGAACATATTACACCAGTGAGGCGTATTGACCTCAGTTTGTATTTTCGTACAACCAGTCAAACAAATCACGTGACATTTCGTACAACCCGGCAAATCCTGTATTTTCCCTCAAATCCTGTATTTTCACGCAAATGACATTGTGTAATTGTGGTATGCATTAGCTTTTGACCAACCAAAACGCATGTAATTTATCGAAAAAGGTAATAAGATAGTTTCCTGGAAATTATTAGTATCCCGTGTTACGTATTTGCCCCGCTATTGGAGTCCAAAAAATGTGACGTGGTTGTTTTTGCGGTTTTATTTTTCCTCTTTTTTTTTTTCTTCTTTTTTTTGGAGGTGGTGGCTTTTTATGGTTTCTTGCTTTATTGTGTTTGTTGTTGTTGTTGTTGTTGTTGTTTTGTTGTTGTTGGGTCTCTTTCTTCTTCTTTTTTTTTTTCTTTTTTTTTTTTTGGGGGGGGGGGGGGGGGGGGGGGGGTATGTTTGTTGGGGCCGGTATGACTATTTGATACAATGTATGATTTTTATTTTGATAAAGGGTGTGGATCGCAGGAAATTATGATCATCTATGGCCTCAGGTTTTTCCTGTCGCAACTAGTGTACCATGATGGTTACAGGTATGGTTACAGGTATGTATTGTCCTGTCGATGGGAAAGTGTATATAATAGATCCCTCGCTGCTTTATCGGTAAGTGTTGCCGAAGTGACGGTAGAGGATTTCGCCCATCTCTTTCTGTCGATCAAATGTGGGAATATGTCAATATGTCGTAGTTTAAAAATGACCTGGGCCGAGTTCAGCCAGACTGAGGAGAAAAACGTCCGCTAGACTGGTGTATGCGCTTCACGTTAAACTAAATGACCACATCGGGAACCAGTCAAATAGTTCGCGAACGTTAGCTGGCTAAGCTTGGGTCTGATGTGCCTTTAAACAAATACTCCTTTCCTGCTGATAACCGTATTTGAATACGCTTCTGTATTGACACGCTATATAAATAAAGTTCACTTTCAAATAGATCAATAAAATCATCCAGTCTATTGATATTTTATGCTAAGTGAACGAGTCGTCCTCTTCGTAGCCATTTTGAAAGCGTTGTGATTTATTTTGTTTTGGGTGGGTGGGGGGGGGGGGGGGAGGGGCACCAAAAGCACATGATCACATGAATATATTAACTGAGCTAACTTTTTTGTGTTTTTTATCGCTACATTGTGCTCTGGATGGGAAATGGTACCGGGGTGCGAACTCAGTATCTACAAGCTTTATTACGTCCGATAGCTTAACCACTACCCTACCGACACTGGCGTAGCTTAACCACTACCCTACCGACACTGGCGTAGCTTAACCACTACCCTACCGACACTGGCGTAGCCAGGATTTTATATTGGGGGGGGGGGGGGGGGGGGATTTTATATTGGGGGGGGGGGGGGCAAACTACACTGTGTGTGTGTGTGTGTGTGTGTGTGTGTGTGTGTGTGTGTGTGTGTGTGTGTGTGTGTGTGTGTGTGTGTGTGTGTGTGATTTTATACAATTGAATAGGTTGTTATCTTTTTTAAAAGGTTTGATGGTGGGGCCATGCCTACCCCCCATCCCCGTCGCTACGCCACTGTCTGCCGAGGCAGATGTCGTACTAGTGGTGTCGTCGTTGTTTACCTATCGTATGCTAGGAATATCACACTGCACGACTACGTACGCTGTCGACGCCCTCGGTGGTGCAGTGGTTAAGCCATCGGACTACAGGCTGGTCGGTACAGGGTTCGCAGCCCGGTACCGGCTCCCACCCAGAGCGAGTTCTTAAAGGCTCAGTGGGTCACTACACCTTCTTCTCTCTCACTAACCACTAACCAACTAACAACTAACCCACTGTCCTGGACAGACAGCCCGGATAGCTGAGGTGTGTGCCCAGGACAGCGTAATTGAACCTTAATTGGATATAAGCACGAAAATAAGTTGAAATGAATAAATGAATAAATAAATAAATAAATAATGCTATCGACAAGCTGTTAACAATCGTCGGGCCTATCGGACGACAGGCTGATAAGAAGTCTGGTGATCGGGTGTTTTGTTGTTTTACCGGCCTCGGTGGCGTCGTGGCAGGCCATCGGTCTTTAGGCTGGTAGGTACTGGGTTCGGATCCCAGTCGAGGCATGGGATTTTTAATCGAGATACCGACTCCAAACCCTGAGTGAGTGCTCCGCAAGGCTCAATGGGTAGGTGTAAACCACTTGCACCGACCAGTGATCCATAACTGGTTCAACAAAGGCCCTGGTTTGTGCTATCCTGCCTGTGGGAAGCGCAAATAAAAGATCCCTTGCTGCCTGTCGTAAAAAGAGTAGCCTATGTGGCGACAGCGGGTTTCCTCTAAAAACAGTGTCAGAATGACCATATGTTTGACGTCCAATAGCCGATGATAAGATAAAAAATCAATGTGCTCTAGCGGCGTCGTTAAATAAAACAAACTTTACTTTTGATGTTTTGTTTGTTTGTTGGGGGTGGGGTGTTTCTCGTGGTGTGTTTTTTGTGTGTGTGTGGGGTTTTTTTTGGGGGGAGGGGGGTTTGTTTTGTGGGGGTTTTTTTAATTAGTGATCGTTATCATTACATATTTCATTCAATACAGATTCAACCATTAGAAGCAGATGGCACACTTGTACATGTCGGGCCGGCGATTCGGGGCATACCGCTAATAATGGCTCCTACTAACCGCCTAATTAATCCGTGGGCTCAGACCCCAAATGTGGCCAATTGGTGCCACCCGAGGGCATCAAACGTAACTAAGCTTTTTTGATAGGGTATGTATCTTGATCTCAAAACAGCATGATGGACTTTTCTGCAAGGTAGTTTAAGGTTAGAAACTGAGTTTTAGTAAAGAGGGGATATTTTTTCCTGAAAATGTAACAACGTTTCTCTGTATTAATCTGTATGTCATTATATAGCAAATTTTAATCACACAAACTGAAATACCCTTGTCAACATTCACCAGGAATTCATTATGAATTATTCCCAGCAAATTAAGGCATTACAGCATCATTTTAATCTAAGATGGCCGCCATTGCATTGGCTAGAACAATGAATGAATGAATGAATGAATGAATGTTTAACGACACCCCAGCACGAAAAATACATCGGCTATTGGGTGTCAAACTATGGTAATGCAAATAAATAAAGTGATGATCAACATCAATATAAAAATTCAAGGTTTAAACAAAAACAGTGTAAAGAACTGTGCAAAAATACAAATACAAATATCACAGAATTTTACGGACACCGAATCCTACTCTAGAACAAAACTTTTATCGCATTTTACATTTGTTTGTATGTTATGTATTGGCCATTTCTCAAAGAGAATGTTACACCCCAAAATCCATGATAATGGCTAAGAGTACAAGTAAATCTTACATACCCCCCCCCCCCCCCCCCCCCCCAAAAAAGAGAAGCAATTACACATAAAAAAAACCCCAGGGTTTTCTATATGGAAAGCGTTTCAATTCTCGCATTCTCGTTCTAATACAGAGACATTTTATCAATGCATGAAACCAAGATTCTATAATGGTTGCAAAAACAAAGAAATGACTACTGTATATGTTTACCATCACCTAAAACAATAATTTTGCTGACGGGAAACATCATTATTACTGATATGTGCCACTACATTAACATGGTGAATGACCTAAACTGCATGTTAATATCAGCCATATACTACAATTGGGCTCTGTTGAAACAGAACATGAAGATAACACGAGACACATTAGTTTAGCAAAGTGGCAAGTGCAAATGCATACACTGAGGTGACAAATCAATGTTATGAGCATTGTTTTAAATTTTCACCTTGAAGATGTATGTTATAATATTTCACTATTATAATGTATTCTATTGGATTCCTTGACCCCAAAACATAGGTATAGACTCCAAGATCATGGTAATCGGGGCACTTAGAGCCGTTTTATAGGCAAAAACGTGTTTTGTGGCGGCCATTTTGAATTTTCAAATATTTGGCGGGAAATGTTAGAATGACGTCGTGGTTCCCGCATATTCAACCCCCATGCATGAAAACTCTAGGTCAATAAAGAATTGAAATATATTTGCTACGAATAAAAACAACTATGTTGATTTCTTCTGATGATCATCGGAGTTACGAAATATAATATCTGACATCCAGTAGCCGATGATTAATGATTAATCAATATGCTCTAGTTGCGTCGTTAAAAATAAATAAACTGCAACTGTCATTTTGTTATTCTATCTGTATCTTGTACAGACCTCGGAGTATTGAAAATCTGCGTGACCCATTTATCATTTACGCAGAAATAAACCCAGATAACCCATTTCCTTTTTGCATAACCCGTTATATCCAAGTAAATGGTGATCCAAATTTTGCGCAAACAAAAAATTGGTTACGCAAATTAAATTTCTGCGAGCAACGCGTGAACGAAAGATTGCTCTCGCAATTTTCAGAGGCCTGTTGTAGGCTATATATAACAAACTGTAAAGCAACACCGTGCTGCATATCTTTTTTTATTTATTTTTATTTTTATTTTTTACCCCCAACGTATATTTGTACCTGAATTATTACTAAAAAGTCATCAATATACACACATGATAATATAAAGAAAGAAAGAAAGAAAGAAATGTTTTATTTAACGACGCACTCAACACATTTTATTTACGGTTATATGGCGTCAGACATATGGTTAAGGATCACACAGATTTTGAGAGGAAACCCGCTGTCGTCACTACATGGGCTACTCTTTCCGATTAGCAGCAAGGGATCTTTTATTTGCGCTTACCATAGGCAGGATAGCACAAACCATGGCTTTTGTTGAACCAGTTATAGATCACTGGTCGGTGCAAGTGGTTTACACCTACCCATTGAGCCTTGTGGAGCACTCACTCAGGGTTTGGAGTCGGTATCTGGATTAAAAATCCCATGCCTCGACTGGGATCCGAACCCAGTATCCACCAGCCTGTAGACCGATGGCTTAACCACGACGCCACCGAGGCCGAGTAATATAAAGACGAACTGCGCGTACATTTGCTTACTTTGGCAATTCCAGCAGGTGCATTCAAACCTGTTTCTAAAAGTAGATATAACCTATAAAATGTTATGGTAATTTGTTCACAAAGCATTTATTTTGTTTTACAATGTATATTAATAACCTGTATCTCAGAGATGACAATAAATCGTGTCTTTCAGTAGTTAATAGACAAGTAAATGTATTATTTCGTTCAAACTGGAATTTCCTATTCTAATTAATCCAAACCAAACTGGTGGCCATAAAATAGGGAGATTCGCCAAATTAGCGCCAGGGTGTCCTTATAAATCATGTGCTATCCGCTATCCTGTCTGTGGAATGCAAAAAAAACAAAACAACAAAAACAACAACAAAAACCCATTTCTTGCTACTAATAGAAAAATGCAGCGAGTTTCCTCTCTTAGACTATATGTGAAAATTACCAAATGTTTGACATCCAATTGGCGATGTGCTCTAGTGGTGCTGCTCTTCCGTAGGAGTAGTTTGACTCAAGTCTGAAAATAATGTGACTTACTTACTAGCAGTTTTTATTATTGTATCAAATCTACACAACTATGGTCCTTCCCACAGGGAATGCCTTTTTCATATCATGAAATTTACTACAAGTTATTTATTTCTGAGACGATTATTTTTCAAATCGTACCCAAAAATAGTTTGGTGTTTTTGTTGTTTTTTTCGGGGGTTTTGTGGGGGGTTGTTGTTGTTGTTGGGGTTTTTTGGGAGGAGGGTTGGTCAAAAACACTTTTACTTTTCTTCTTACGTCAAACTAAACTGAAATTATTTGCGAAAAAAAAATTGTAGGAGGATGGAATGAATTGTCGATTAACATGGGAGCGTAGTTCTGTAAATACAACGGGGCGGTACGTAGCCTAGTGGTAAAGGGCCCATCTGCCAATGGGCCTATTGGGCTATTTTTAGGCCCAGTCAAGACTAGTATATCAAAGGACGTGGTATGTGCTGTCCTGTCTGTGGGATGGTGCATATAAAAGATCCCTTGCCTTTCATGGTAAAACGTTGCGGGTTTCCTCTCAAAGAATATGTCAGAAATACCAAATGTCTGACATCCAATAGCCGATGATTAATAAATCAATGAGCTCTAGTGGTGTCGTTAAACAAACAAACTTTAACTGTAAATGCAACGTGAACGTGTTTATTTTTCCACAACTGTTTATTTAAAACTTTCTGAGATGTTATTCAATAAATAGTCCTTCCATATTAAACAAAAGGAAAACCTGAATCTTGATATGGCTTGGTTATCTATAATACAAAATGAACATCTAAATGAAAAGCCGTGTTGGTCATGTTGTAAAATTGCAGGATCGTGTTTAGCTGGGAATAAGAGGGTGGTCACCATCCCCTAGAACAAATGAAAGGGTGCTTTAAAAGTGCCCTTTTGTCAAGCTGAAGAACCCCCCCCCCCCCCCCCCCCCCGAGTCTTTCTTATTTCTTTCTCTTTTTTTTCTTCTTCCAACCCCTCCTGTTTTATTACTAATATTTTTAAAGCTACATAATAGCCCGAAGTATTGAGAGTAAACACAGAAGACACTACGTATTTAAATGATGTATTAATAACAGAAAATACATAATATTTATATATGCCCTTCAGTTAGAGCTTTGTTATATATTAAACTATATGTTATACGTGGTACTTCAGTTGAGGTACCAACATATGTAGCAAGATGTGTCGCTCCAACAGTAGCTATATCCGGTGTCTGTCCAAGGCAGTGGTAATCGAGATTGTGTCTTGGGGCGTTTGATTTTGGTAGTGGATCATTATTTGACTTTGAGATTAGTTATTTAAAATCTTTTTAAAAATGTGTTGAGGTATCTTTAATCAAACATTTCTTTTCATTCCTAAATTTTTAATGCAATTTATATACAGTGCTATAACCATTGCTATGAGGTTGATGGTAATGTGTGTGGGACTATCTTCTAATTATATCCTTACCACAGTCACTTACGGTTTAAAAACTGCAAATTTGACATGCCATAAAATTGCATTGAAAGAGTGGGGTGAGACTCTTAAACAAATATATATAGAGAGAGGGAGAGAGGTAGGTGTAATGCTAAATATCTGTAGTGGAGCTAACAAGAAAGGAATAAAATCAAAATATCGCTCCAAGGCAGTGATTAACTCAGTTACGTTCAACTGGAGTGTGCCTTGGATAGTCGATGGAATTTTCTATTCGGCGAGCTAAACTTCACGTTTGTCGACTGGATTCTCTCCAGAAAGTGATCCAGGTAACTGAACAGTGGTTGGTAGTGTTTTCCGCCCTGCATGTGGTGCGCATAGTGTTTTCTCGCGCCGCCCATCAATCGGAACGGCACGACGTGGGACAGACTCCAGGGAAAGTCGTACCCGATGTGGTTTTCGATGAGGAGCAACTGAAAGACGGGGACAAACACTGTCCGGGTCAGCGGATGGCTGTTGAAGACCTTCAGGGCCGTGTTGGCCGACAGAACCAGCGTGATCCGCTCCACGTGCGACAACTGGTTGGTGACGTGACACTCCAGCACGTCGTGGCTGTGGTGCCACTTGTGGACCGTCTTGTAAAGCCAGGGACTGCGATGGAGAGTGTAGTGGATGAAGAAGAAGAAAACGTCGTACAGGATCAAACTCGCCATTAGCTGGAACATCAGCTGCGCAAATGTCGGCGCGTCGACCGGAAGTGCACGAGTGTACTGGATGGTGGACTCCCGTTTTCTATCCCAAATCGAGGCTTCCACTCCACAATATTTCTTCACCATGAAAGTGTCTAAGAACATGAAAGGCACTGCGTAGGCTATCGCTTCTTGAATCATTCCTATAACCGTCTGAGTACGGTACTGCACACTTTTTTCAATTTTGTACTTGTCCAGAGTGCGTAAACAGTCTACAGAATAAGGATATAGGTTTAACAATAGATAGCATCCCATCGTTAACCATGTTTCGAAGTATACAGAATTGAAAAACCATAAAGTGAGTAAATAATTCCAAACACAATTGACGCCCAACTGAATGACGTCATAGTAATACACGGACAGTACAACCAGGACCAGAAGGAACAGTCTTATAACGTTGACTAAGGACGGGTTTCTGAGAGTGTTTTGTGTCGTCTGCATCTTGGAACCAGTTAGTCAGCCCGATTGGATAAGTGCGCACACCTGAAAAAAAGAAATAATATGTTTATCAATTATATTAGAAATCGCATACATGCCTGAAAAAGAAATAATATGCATATCGGTGATATTAAATATTGCGTATGTCTGAAAAAAAATGAAAAAAATGTCGCCATTATATTGTATGCATGGTATATAGGAGAGGGCCTAGTAAGTTGACAAACTTGTGCCCAATCCTTTTGTTGTTTATGCAATGTATTTCAATATTAGAAACTGCATATGCCTGAAACAGAAGTTATATTAAAGGTACCGTATATCAACGCTTACAAATCGCATTCATCTGGAAAAGAAATTATATGTACACACTGTATTTCAATTATATTAAAAACCGCATACACCTAAAAATTAATTTATAGCTAAAATAATTATATTAGAAGTGGATGTTTTGCATCAAATGCACAGTGGATTAAAGCAATTAGCCGTAATCGAATATTAGTCCAATACAAAATATAGGAAATGAATTAAAGCGTTAAAATTAAATCAATATGCTAGGCCTCCTTAAAAACACAAACGTATATAATCAATAACAAAATATGTCTTACGTACGTACGTAGAAAATTAACGATAAAGTATAATTATACTTGTCAAATATCACATAACTTAACCTACAAAGTTGTACTTTTACGCATTTCTAAGCACCCATCTAACTGTATAGCGAAAACCGGTCAATTGTCCGTACAAGCGTAACTTTAACAGTTCATTGAGCAGCGACCATGATTCAGCAATTCTACACAAAAGCCCTGTAATAAGAGGCTATGTTATCGCGGCTCACATTGTTTCGCCCAGTCAGCACATAGATTACCTTCGTATACATACATTTCACAGTGGAATAGTGGCTAAATGTTAGGATATAATAGTGATTACAAGACATATTTTATAGTTTGTGATTAAAATTGAAAAGTATATATATAACCTCTAACCCGAAGTGATAAGTTTATATTACAATATATATATATATATATATATATACACACACACACACACACACACACACACACACACACACATACATATATATATATATATATATATATATATATATATATATATATGCTCCTTAAAAGCTGTATTAAAATTATCTATTTTTATTATTATATTTCAAATCCCTTTACCTTTCCTTGAAGAAAGTTATTGTTTCGTGTGATGAAACATTAAAAAATCCCATTAATAGTGAGCATCTTGAATAATGTAATCCGTATCCCGTGCTGTATGTGCATGTTAAATGGGGTGCGCCGGCAGGATTTCACAATAGAACTGTACTGTGTGGCCAGTGCTAGGGGAGTTTGACTTGTATAGACGCTATCGGGCTGTGCACGTTTAATCGGCACCGGCAATCGCCAGCTGTGTAAACTAATATCGCATTGTTCAAGTATAATTACAGATGCTTGCATCACATTGCATAATATCTAAACCCAAACATATCGGGCGTCTACTCCATTGTGGCATGAGTCTTGACGCGGTGCATGTTTTGGCTAGATGTTTATGCATGCACAAGATTCGGCATGTCATACATTTTAAAGGACACCTTTGTGCATTAAAATTGCGAAAATACATATAAAGATGGCAGGAGAGTGTAGTCGACAGATTTTTAACAAAAGTGTGGTTCAATTCCCATCTGAGATTCATACTTTTATTCTTTCTCGGTAGATCCATTCAACTGGTTTGGTTTTTCTCGTTCCAACTAGTGCACCACAACCGGACAAAGGCCATGGTATGTGTTTTTCTGTCTGTGGGAAACTGCATATAAAAGGATCCCTTTCTGCATTAGGAAAAGTGTAGCGGGTTTCCTCTGAATTACCAAATAATTTGACATTCAATAGCCGATTATTAATTAATCAATGTGCTCCAGTGGTGTCGTTAAACAAAACAAACTTTTTACTTTTCTTTAAGAATTTAAGAATAAGACGTTTATTAGACAAAGGGGAAAGAATGCTGTGTAAATTTTAAACAAACTAGTGGTACAAATCCCATGACTACACGAATGAAGGAAAAAACAAGTAAACTGATCGATTCCGTTTTTCGTCGGAGTAACATATGTGGCAGCAGCGAGATTGCTCTTTCAGTACTAGACCGAATGTCGACATTATAATGTTAGATACCAAATAGCTGTAATTTAAAATGGGCTGAGGTTACAAGGGTTAGCAAATTTAACGGCATCTCAGCACATTTGTAATACGTTATTACTTTCTGAACAGGATACACAACACTATATGTTGGAGGGTGGGTTTTTTGCACACATCTATAGTAATACCATATACATGAATATAAAATGCATTGTCATGCTGGGTCACTATACTTTTAGTTTAGAACCTTTTTTCTCTTGTTTTGGTTTTTTGTTTTGCTGGAGAAGACACTGTATTATTAATATCAATATCACCGTGTGTCCAGATTTATTTACCCTCCCTCACTATCTTACGCACCCTCACCCCTATCCCACCCACCCTCACGCACTATCCTACGCACCCACCCGTTCCGTTATGTGTGGTTAGGTACGGCCTTGGGAGTATTTGGTGCTGTCGACCTATAAAACCATTGTTTACATCGGCTTAGCAACGAGCGGTACACAAACTGTCATCATCTATTATCTTGTCATAAATTCACTTGAACCGCCCCTGCGCGTGCTGTAACCTCACCGTAGTGCAGGGGTGTAACATTCTCTTTGAGAATGGCCAATACAGCACAAATTGAAATTTGAGTAAAAGTCAGTATCTATCTGTGATATTTGTATTTTTGCACAGTTCTTTACACTGTTTTTATTTAAATTTTGACTTTTTATATTGATGTTGATCACCACCTTATTTGTTTGCATTACCATGGTTTGACACCTAATAGCCGATGTATTTTTCGTGCTGGGGTGTCGTTAAAGGGACATTCCCGAGTTTGCTGCATTGTATGACGTGTCCGACTAATAAAATATTTTTACGATTAAACTTGCACATTATGTATAGTTTCTTGTTCAGAAAATCAGTGGCTGTATATTCAATGTGTTTCTGGTCGTCTTAAGAAGTCCAAACTGGATTTTGTCTTCAAATAATTTCGTACGTACGAAAAAAATCTTTTTAAGGAAATAAAATAATATTTAACGACCAGAAACACGTTTAATATACAGCCACTAATATTTTATGCAGAAAAATATATTTGATATGTAATTACAGTTGTGAAAAAGTCTTTGTTAATCGATAACATCTTAACAATTGCAGCAAACTCAGGAATGTCCCTTTAAACATTCATTCATTCATTCATTCACTTGAACCGTGGCAAGCGAATAACTTGTATATAAATTAATAAACAGATTTACATTTACGAAATACCTGTGATGCACTTTAGTTTACCCATGACACATACTTACCTAAATAGTGGTCTTTGTATACAGGCTTGTCATACATACGCAGGTGGTTCTTATACTTGCAGTAAATATTCAAATGTAAACAATGAGTTTAACAGACGAGTCATGTACAGCAGGTTGGCAGTGTTATAACTACATTGGTTTTGTATAGAAATCAAAATGGCTTGGTTAAGTCTGTCCGAGCGTGCCAGTGTAAGGACATCTGCTTTGAAATGGCAATATTAATAGTCGCGGTGTCGGTGTACTAACTTCCTGTTACACCGTGTCACGTGGAGCGCTATTTAAATTGCTTGCCCTTGGATATCAATGGCATATACAAAACCTAAAGGCGGACCACGCCCTAGTCCTTGTGGGGATGCCTCCGATCTCATGCGAATCAGTCTGTTTTCTTCTGTGTCTATTCCAGGTAGTCACCATTGGCGATTCCAGAAGAGGGTCCCGTTCCCCTTCCACCACGTCCTTTTGAAGTTCCCTTTTTAATGGGGGTTTTTGTTGCTGTTGTTGTTGTTGTTGGGGGGGGGGGGGGGGGGGGTCATAAGCTATAACACTAAACTGACCATAGAAACGCGTCTCTGAGCATCTTTATTTTAAAACTTTCCGGATAACATGTCCCCGAACTTGTCCTTTTTAGACACCCCGCCCCTTCTTTACCAAACTTGGATTTGTTCATGTAGTCTCTTTGCCAAACCCTCATTTTATGCTGAACCTTGCTATTCGGTACCCATAAATGTTTTTTTGTCGTTTTTGCAACTTTGGCAAGTGCTGACTGAGGTCCAAACATTCCACCACCTCAAGAATCTAAATCCTACACAGAATACAGAGGAAGGAAGGAGTCAGTGTTCTAGCTAGCAATAGAGGGGCGCTGCGCCCTGCCCCCGTTTTGTGCCGCCCTGCCGTGTGTTTTTTTCGCACCGCCCCTGATTATCGCCGCCCTGCCCTAATTCATTGTCAAACAAAAATACAAAATCTTGCTTTCCTCTCAAAGCGTGTACGTTTGACAATACATTGTTTGGCCACAATTGTGAAAGCCGACAGCAGTTATGTTTTTTTCGTTTCTATTGTTAGTCGATATGACTGCAGACGAGCGGACAGGCAGTCTTACAAAGCTTGAATGCGAAGTAATCCTCACACCGTCACGCACGTAACCACACACCACCTAGCAAACACCTAGTTGAAAGTATACCATCATGATAAACTTCGACAGAACGTCAAATGCGAAATTTATGCGAAGTAAATTTTTGAAAGTAATTGTTGCCTTTGCAAATACCCAGATCAAGATACATATAGTTTTAACTGATGTCAGTAGTCCTTATCAATGACACATTGATTGCATCTTTATAATATGGCACAGAGTAAACTAGCAACACTGGTTATTTGGTCTATGAAGGCATAACTGTGTTTTGTTAAAAGCATGTCTACAAAAGCTATTTAATAAAATCTATCTAGACCTCGACATGCAATAATAGCCGTTTTTAAATGCAGTGAGCAACTTGTTACAGATATATCCTTATGTCAATTTTTTAACTTGTTTGTTTTTTTATTTCTTTATTTCTTTTTATTTATTTCTAATCATTCTCTTTTTTTCATTTCTTGATTTCTTTTAATTTCTTTTAATTATTTCATTTATTTATTTTAAATTACATTTGGGCATGATATTAAATGGTATAAATACTATATATAATACAAAAAAGAATATGATTTTTTAGGTGATCCAACCTTTTGTAAAACATTTTAATAGTTAAAGTTTGATTTTATTTAACGACACCACTAGAGGATATTGATTTATTAATAATCGGCTATTGGATGTCAAACATTTGGTAATTTTTAAATTTAGTCTTAGAGAAAAACCCTCTACTTTTTTCCATTAGTTTCATCGTTTATATACACCATCCCACAGACAGGATAGCACATACCACGGCACATTCCAGTCGTGTTGCACTGGCTGGAACGATATTTTTTTAATAGTGTCTATATTTAGGACATTAGTACAATAATATTGCATATGGCGATGAATGTACTGTTTCATCAAACATCCAAATTTAAGAATAATAGATTTGGGTTTAGAAATTGATTGTCCCCCTCCGTCCAAAAACGTTTTGTAAATTAAAACCAGCATAGATATTCTTACATATATGATATTTATGAATGTAAAAAAATTCCAGATCATATCCAGCACTTGCCTCCAAAATAAGATTTTCGCGTTAAAAATGCCCTACAATTAAATTAGCGCCCTGCCCCATCAAAATCCTAGCTAGAATACTGAGGGAACTGTTTTATTTAACGACGCACTCAACACATTTTATTTTACGGTTATATGGTTACGGTCCACACAGATACTGAGAGATGAAACCCGCTGTCGCCACTTCAGGGGCTACTCTTCAATTAGCAGCAAGGGATCTTTTATATGCACCATCCCACAGACAGGATAACACATACCACGGCCTTCGATATACCAGTCGTGGTGCACTGGCTGGAGCGAGAAATAACCCAATGGGCCAACCGATGGGGATCGATCCCAGACTGACCGCGCATCAAGATTTAAATGTAAATGTTTCTTAAAACAAAATTTTCTTGAAATTATTTGGATTGGCTCCTAAAGTCCCACCAGGGGCGGATCCAGGGATTTTTATTTTTGGTGGACTAAGAGGAAAAGGGCACATGAACCAACTCATGAAAAAGGTAACCCAATCGGGGGGGGGGGGGGGGGGGGGGGGGGGGAGTTATAAAAACTGAGACATTTGAATATATTTAAGGGCGGGTCCCTGGTATAATATCCCATAATTATTTTTAGTTTGGGTTAGGGGTTACGGGAGGGGGAGGGAGGTACGGATATTTGTCCGGATCCCTTCCCTCTCTGGATCAATCTCTGTCCATCACTCATCTTTCTAAATTCTACTGACGCCCCATGTATTCAACTACACGTGTACTTCCTACAGCCGTCACGGATAGCTAACCTCGCTTCGTGGTCAGTTAAATGACCATGTACCCTGGCTGGTCGCTAAACATGATCGGGAAACAGTTATTATAGTCTTAATTTTCTTACCTTATCCTCAGACTAGCTCGGTCCACAAATAGATCAGCAAACTAGAGATACCGAGGCACAATAAAAGAGGGATTCCGTTCACAAACGACATGCTGTTTCGAGACCGGTGACATTTAACGCAGCGAGTTGCGACACTTCCTGGTCACGTGACTGTTCAGTTTACATTTGTCACCGGGTTTCTGCCGGATCTAACCTATTCCCCGTAAAGTTCGTTTGTTGCTATGGCGACTTCTTTATATATCAAACAGACCGCATGTATGACACTCAATAACGATATGTATAAGTGGTCAAATAGCGTGACTGTTCTAATAGTGCTAAACTAGCACGTCTAGATGGCGGTTCTGGGGTGGTGTGCCATCACCCCTTGTCGAGGGTTGTAGCTACTAATAAAAGTACAGTGAACGTACAACAAACGTGTGATCAATATTTATTGAAGCAAAAAACACCACAAAATGGGTGTAATAAAAAGGCAAATGTGAGTCGGTTGGTTGGACAAGCGTTTCCTGGGTAGAAATGCATATTATCGTCTGCACATGCTTATGGGTCGTTGTACGCTCTGGGCTCTCTTTTACACAGCTTTTACATTAAACAAAGATTGCTTCTTGAGTGACACCGTTTAAAGAATGTGTTGAACCAATAAATAATATATTGTGTGTGTGTGTGTGTGTGTGTGTGTGTGTGTGTGTGTGTGTGTGTGTGTGTGTGTGTGTGTGTGTCTGTGTGTGTGTGTCTGTGTGTGTATGTGTGTGTGTGTGTGATGTGTGTATGTGTGTTGTATGTGTGTGTGGGTTTTGTGTGTGTGTGATGTGTGTGTGTGTGTGTGTGTGTGGGTGTTGTATGTGTGTGGGGTTTTTTTGTGTGTGTTGTGTGTGTGTGTGTATGTGTTCTGTGTATGTATGTATGTGTTCTGTTTGTGTGTGTTCTGTGTGTGTGTGTGTGTGTGTGTGTATGTTATGTGTGTGCGCGCGTGTGTGTGTGTGGTTTGTGTGTGTGTGTGTGGGTGTGGGTGTTTGTGTGTGTGTGTGTGTGTTCTGTGTATGTGTGTATGTTATGTGTGTGCGCGCGTGTGTGTGTGTGGGTGTGCGTGTGTTCTGTGTGTGTGTGTGTGTGTGTTCTGTGTGTGTGTGTGTGTGTTCTGTGTATGTGTGTATGTTATATGTGTGCGTGTGTGCGTGTGTGTGTGTGTGTTCTCTCTGTGTGTGTGTGTGTGTGTGTGTGTTCTGTGAACATAGAACATAAATATATGAATATATTATACAAAGGGTAGAAAGTAAAACATAATTTAGTATGTGTTTCTTATAAAATGCTGATGCTAAATTTCAATTGGGTTAATTAGTGTATGCGGACGGTTGTTCCATTTGAGTAGAAGACAATGGGATATCAGTTCTAGTGTCTACACTGATTGACGAGTGCTTCGGTAAATTATGAGTAATCATAAAAGTAATCGCTGATTACGATTCCATTATTACATTATCGATTACAAGGCATTTTCAAACATAGGAATCGATTACGATTGCGATTACCCCATCTCTGATATATATACATGTATATATGTATATAAAAAGTTTTGGTTAGTGGGTGTTGGAGTGGGACAAAATGTTAATCTTTTTTCTAAAAGTGTGTACTCTGTATCCCGAGTTCACTGACTTACAATTATATGTATAATTATTTGTTTTACATTCATTTGATAATCCAGTCATTATGATCCCCCGTTTCTAATACTACTAGAGTAGTAGACAATGGGAGATCAGTTCTATTATCTTATTGACCAGTACTGCTACTAACTATACACACTGTTACTGGAGTTGATGCTAAACATATGTAAATTTAGTAAATTATCAGTAATCATGAAAGTAATCGCTGATTACGATTACATTAGCAATCTAACTGATTACGATTGCGATTACATGAAAACATGTAATCGATTACAATCGATTACGATTACTGAATACGATTACCATCTCTGATATATATGTGTGTGTTCTGTGTGGGGGGAAAAGGGTTTGTGTGTGTGTGTGTGTGTGTGTGTGTGTGTGTGTGTGTGTGTGTGTGTTTTCTGTGTGTATGTGTGTGTGTGTTCTTTGTGTGTGTGTATGTGTGTGTGTGTGTGTGTGTATATGTGTGTGTTTGTTTATGTGTGTGTATGTTTATGTGTGTGTCTGTTTATGTGTGTGTGTGTGTGTGTCTGTTTATGTGTGTGTGTTTGTGTGTGTGTGTGTCTGTTTATGTGTGTGTGTGTGTGTCTATGTGTGTGTGTGTGTATGTATGTATGTGTGTATTTACAAATACTAGTAAACCCCTTACACCCTTTCAAATTTCTGTGTGTATGTGTGTGTGTGTGTTTATGTGTGTGTCTGTATGTATGTGTGTGTGTGTGTGTGTGTGTGTGTTTATGTGTGTGTGTGTGTGTGTGTTTGTGTGTGTGTCTATGTGTGTGTGTGTGTGTGTGTGTGTGTGTGTGTGTGTGTGTGTGTGTGTGTGTGTGTGTGTGTGTGTGTGTGTGTGTGTGTGTGTGTGTGTGTGTGTGTGTGTGTGTGTGTGTGTGTGTGTGTGTGTGTGTGTGTGTGTGTGTGTGTGTGTGTGTGTGTGTGTGTGTGTGTGTGTGTGTGTGTGTGTGTGTGTTTACAAATACTAGTAAACCCCTTACACCCTTTCAAATTTTCGACAACCATCCTTGTTTATTGCACCGTACCGGACGGTTCGACTGACGACATAGGATCAATGTATATTGACCATAAGAAAACGCTTGTAAGAATGTAATCAAGTGTAATACTAAAACGTTTGGTGGAGGAAATGGTGGCCCAAGGACAAGGATTGCCGAGTCACTGGGTTTTATTAATGGCAAACACCAAGGATGTAGTTTTATAACCCAAATGACTAATTTGTTTTAAAAAATTATTATTTATTTATTTGTTTTGCTTAACGAAGCACATTGATTAATTAATCATCGGCTATTGGATGTCAAACATTTGCAAATTTTTAACTCATAGAAGAATGGATTACTTTTCTTTCATTCTTACATAATAAACTATTAATATACAAGAAGATAACAATATGACTGAAAAAAACATGCCGCTTTTAAATCAATGAACTATAATAATTATTATTATTATCAACATATCTACTTATATTATCTATTTATAGATCAGCTGAGCTGATTTCAGTCAGATTGTTATTCAGTTCAATTCAATTCAATTCAATTCATTTATTTGCCAAAGCAATTGCCTATAAGCATAAATATAATTTTACATCATAAATTTACATAATTACGAAAAAACATCACATCGGTTATATATTACAACCCCTGCGACGTGTATATCAAAGGCCGTGGTATGTACTGTCATGTTTGTGGGAATGTGTTTAATAAAAGATACTTTGCTGCTAATGGAAAAATGTAGCATGTTTCCTCTGAAGAATACTAGTAAAACTTACCAAATGTTTGACATCTAATAGCCGATAATTAATTAATCAATGTGCTCTAGCGCTGTCGTTAAAAAAAGAAAAAAACTTTTTCAAAATACCTACATAAATGTGTAATCTAGTGACCCTAAAGCTGCTTGTGCACAGATACTTGATGATATGTAATAAAACAGGCACGATAGCCTATAGACCATAGGTAATGATCCGTGAACACTAACGATTTTCTAACCCAAATCACTTTACATACCAGTGCAGTATTGGCTTAGTGTGTTACCTATGAGTGTTCAGAACTTTATTACGCTCAGGCCGTTACACAACGCCGTATGAGGAATATAATATATAAATACCAAATGCAATAAAATAATAAAGACAATAACATAATACAAATGGAATAAAGTAATGTAATGTCACATTATTGTAATTATTACCATTTTTTTGTCAAAGTTTATTGTCCCCAGAAAATAAATACGGTAATGCCAGGGACTGGGGACCCTGGTATCACTACCTTACATTAATGTTATAGGATACATTATATATATTATTACCAAAAGTGCTAATCAAACGCGCGCGCACACACACACGCACACACACACACACACACGCACACACCCCACACACACACACACGCATGTATAGCTGGGTAGTAAAAGTCATTGTAAATATATATATATATATATATATATATATATATATATATATATATATATATATATATATATATATATATATATATATATATATGCCAGTGTTCTTTTAGGGTTTACTTCCTTTATCAATAATTTCTTTTATTAATTTACATAATTTCTTGAGAATACTTATTTTGTTATTCGTCATTTGTTGTTTAAATTTCAGCGTACTTGGTTTATTATAATAATATGGCTTCAGCAAATGTTTCCAGGAGTTAGTGAAATACGTACATATTGTTACAAGGGGTCTTCTTCCTAGTTCTCCATATAACCTGAATAGTGGGGTTCCTTTTTTAACTGGTAGAATGTGTCTTAAGAATTTTATATGAATAGTTTCAATGATCTCGATGTTTTCGAACCCCATATTTCTCATCCGTATAAGAGAATCAGGAATACAATGTAGTCAAATAGTTTTAATTTGCATTCTACTGAAAAGTTAGATTTAGACAGAACAAAGTACATTGCTTTTGTTGCCTTTTTTGTTTGTATTCAATGTATTTAGTTTGGTAAAAGTAAGACCTAGGTATTTATATTCTTTTACGTTTTCGAGCACATGATTTTCCAAGTGTAAAAACGTTCTTGTATTATTACTCGTGTCATTGGAAATTATTATTTTAGTTTTAGTTGCATTTACTTTGAGTTTCCATTGCAGTATAGTGAAAAGACAGTTAGTGATTGTTGTAAGTCAAAGGCATTTGATGCGAGAAGTGCAGCATCTTCAGCATATAATAAACATAAAAAGTAAAGAGCTGTTTCAGAGAACGTTTCATCTGTATCCAGGAATACCCCAGTAAAAGTTTGGCTTTTTAAATAATTATCTAGATCATTTATTTTAAATAAAGGGAAAACAGGACAGGCGACAAATTTTCACCTTGTCGGACACCGATGTTCCATGAAAATGAGTCTGATACATTTGATAAATTATTTTAAAGAATTTATATACCACCTATAGTCCTTCCCACAGGGAACGCCTTTTTCATATTGTGAAATTCACTGCAAGTTATTTATTTCTGAGTCGTTTCTAAACTGCACACAAAAATAGTATTTTTTCGTTATTTTCAAAAAACGTTTACTTTTATTCTTACGTAAAATCAAACGGAAATTATTTTTTTAAATAATAATAAAAAAAATATAAGAATTTACGGATGATGAAAGTACTGTTATGTCTGTATACTATTAGTACACAATACGCACGCACACAATTGCACATATCGGGTGATTCATACAAGACACTCCACCACTTAAAGCTGATTAGCGGAAAACATATCTAACACAGAACCTTGTAAGTTAGTACAAAGTCACCATATTGTGTTGTCTATTGGTGGTAGAATTTACATTTTTATATACAGTTTACATATGCATATTACCAGTAGACACATATTGGTTGATTCAATAAAAATGTATGTTTTTAAAATGGTGCATGGTACAAAACCTAATATTAAAAATGTTATACTCAATATTTGCTACTTACTAAAATGATAGTCGTTTAATCCAACATTTTTCTACCATGGTTTTTTAACTGGGTTTTTTTTATAATAAACCTTTTTTCGAGTTTTTCTTTCTATGGGCGTTGGGGACATTGTAATTAGTGGGTCATGTCTAGTCAGCTTGCCATATCTTTTTCTCTAACACGGTGTAAATAAAAGTTCATATTGTGAGTGGCGAGTATATAAAAATAGCCGTCCCCGCTCTCTCTCTCTCTCTCTCTCTCTCTCTCTCTCTCTCTCTCTCTCTCTCTCTCTCTCTCTCTCTCTCTCTCTCTCTCTCTCTCTCTCTCTCTCTCTCTCTCTCTCTCTCTCTCTCTCTCTCTCTCTCTCTTTCTCCATGTGATTATTTGTAAAGCAGCCTGGATTATAAACTCGGTTCATTGACAGATATTTATTTTTGAGCCTAGTAAATATGTTTATTAATAGAAGGAGGAAATGTATTGAGGCATGTGCATGAAGAAGACAATCGCTCATCCGTGAAACTTAAGAATTTAGTATTTTATTTTATGACAAACATAAATTATAGCTATTTAAAAATATGGATCTTCTTAAAAGCATTGATCTAAAGTAAGAAAAGATATTTCTTAAATATTTCGCTTTAGCAGTTTTCTGCCCATTATATTGTAACTGAATCCTATTCTGCTTTATTATCCTGTCAATATATTTCTTGAGTCAACTTTTTTTTCAAACGACTTATTGGTTCAACATAAACACTTAGCTGTATATAAATAACTCAAGCAGAAACACATTTTAACTATCTATCTTAAAGCAAACCACAAAACACAAAAGGCTTCA
This sequence comes from Gigantopelta aegis, assembly GCF_016097555.1. Lineage (NCBI taxonomy): Eukaryota > Metazoa > Mollusca > Gastropoda > Neomphalida > Peltospiridae > Gigantopelta > Gigantopelta aegis. Next base: position 13,802,797 of record NC_054704.1, read on the forward strand.
ATGAAAACGGATAAATACACAAAACAATGCAATCAACTTACACATTTGATGTTAAAGGTACACCTCTCAAATGGTTACAACACATTCACAATTGACACAAATGAGCTAAGTATGTTTCTTTGCTTCTGCGTCACGACCAATCTCAGTTTAGAGTACACACACGTGTATACAGCAGTGTGTATCTACATCACCTGACACGTTTGCCACTATTTCTGCAAACATTGCAATCAATCAATAAGCGTCTTGTGGTTGGAAGGAGAGTAATGCAATTAAATTATAGAGAACAGACTAATGTTGATTGGGAACAGTCTTAGCATTGATTGGGAACTGTCCTAGAATCGATTGATTGATTAGCATCACTTTTTACAGCAATATTTTCAAGGGAGAAGGAAAGAAAAAGAAAAGATCCATTAAGAACATGCCAGTACATCGTTAAATCGGTGACCGTGACATGTCTAACAGTTTGCAATTGTGTCAAGGGGTGGCGTGAGAAAACTTCAGGTGTGATGCTCGATGGATTAGTGGGAAATGCTGACAATTGTAGTATAGTATTATGCGCACACAAAATGTAATTGGTGTGAGGGCCTTGAGGGTTAGAAGAGTTAACAGTCGTTAGCATAGAGCCAGGGCGAAGATACCTACTGACACAGAAGTTAATTTTTTTTCATTTCTAAAGGTGGATGTGTTTTAATCTTCTATAAAGGTTATACTACATGTATATGTAGTTGAAGTGGCGAAGGCCGGACGCTGATTAGAATAAGCGTACGAGACGGGGGAGGGGGAGCAACACCCCACCCCACCCCACCCCGTCCTGGAGAAAAGATAATCTGAAATTTGGCAAAAACAATAGAGAAATTCGGACAAAATGAGCTGGCTTGAACACTTTTCATCATGTATTTTCATTATTTTACCCACACTATTAGTTGTAACCCATGTGAAAATGCATGACGATTTGTTTGCAACCCTACGTACATAGCTGTTTGGCAGTAATGCTGATATGAATAAACGTTGTGATCTAGATTCGGGTACATATGTTTAATTCGGGCAAAACTCAACCTGTTCCCCCTACAAAAATGGGCCTATTCTGCTCAGTGTGAATATCTGAGTATCGCGTAGTCAGCAGTTTACACCGTGCCGTGACAGACTGTAGGCATCAGTGGCAGTGTGCATCAGATCTCGTCTCGCGCTTATAAAACTTTAAAATGAAAGCTTTATCAAAAGTCTCACCCAAATAAACAGACTGTAATGAAAGTCTGGACATTTTGTTAAAATCCTGGGTCTGGGAAAAAACCCTATGAAAAAACTAATTCATAAAACATTATCATCGGCGAATTTATATATGTATGTATATATAGTGGATTCTGTGTAATCCGGATCTCTGCGTAAACCGGCCCATTTCTAAATCCCCGCCAGCTACCGTTTATCTCTTAGGTATACTACTCGGTCTATGGGCAACCTAGGGAGACACCACAGCATCGTAAAGGTCTCAAATTAACGAGCTACTCTCGATTCACTAATATCAAAACCTATATTAGCTCGGCCATTTACCTTTCGACCGACCGTTCAAAATTGCGCCAAATTCCCTCAATCAAAATTGCGCACCCTTTTCTCTTTGGCATTTAACTGCTCCATTCAAATTCCATAGCATCACCATCACCATCACCCCCACCCGCCAGATTTGATCGGGCTGCTGGTGCTCGCTTGCACCTGCCAGTGCAGGCGGTCCCTCCTCTCCCCTCCCCCCACCTTTCCTGTCATGGACGGATCTTGCGCCCACGACAGGCGTGCGCTACAACAGCTTGTTCTGAATGTGCACGTAAAACCCTATGACAGGACATGACATACTCGGTCTACTCCGTACTCTGGATCAAAAATCAAGAACGAAAGAACCGTTCATGCATTAATTACCTCTGTCGACACCGGATTAGGATTTGACTGAACGACTGGCTGCTTAATTAGTAAAACAATGATCGTCACTTGCCGAGTAATCAGGACGCCGTCGCAAGATCAAATACAAAATGTAATCACACTCGTGTGAAGTTTACACTTATTGCGGTAGGCCGTTATATCTGGATTTTGTATTCAAATAATTTCGTACGTCGAATAAATAATGTTTTAGGAAATAAAATGAAATTTAACCTAGTACAAATATTAGAACGACCACGTTTAATAAGCAGCCACTAATATTTTATGCAGAAATATATATTTGATATGTAATTACAATCGTTAAAAAGTCTCTGTTAGTGGATAACATCTTAAAAATTGCAGCAAACTCAGGAATGTCCTTTTAGGTATATTGTTTATGTCTGTGAAATAATCGATTGCAAGTCTGGCTTGTATGACTGTGTTTTCCAACCATCCATGGGTTCAAATGTCATTGTTGATCGCGAGTTGTCGATCATTCAAGAACCATCACTCTGGATGAACTCTATCTAAACCGGTCCTCTTTGTAAACCGGACTATTTCGGTTTAGACAGAGTCCGCTGTATATATATATATTATACTGACGAGAGTTGCCTCCCCTAAATTACCCATTCAAAGAAGGAGGTTGAAGCAATCTAATTAAAATTAGCTCCACTATTACATGTGGATCTAAAGACAGCCAGTTGGAGCTCATGTCCACCAATTAAAACCTTACTTGCAGAATCCTGCCAGTGATTTAAAAATAATTTGAAAACATTCCGAATTATCCTGAGGGTATACGACATGTTTCGTGTGAATTACGAATGCCTTAAAACATGTTTTATTTGATAAAATAAATAATTTGTAATGTAAAACTGAAGACTGATTTAGTTTTTTTTAATTTTATAAATAAATAAATAATTTTTAATGTAAAATTGAAGACTGATAACCCACCCCGTACGTATTGATATGGTTCGCTGTACTGCGGCCACTAAAATAGACCCGCCCGATATTTTTAGAATTTGTATGCTCCCAAATAACGTTATAAAAGGCGAAGTGTGATTGGTCAATATTTAAATTATTATTTACAGACGAAATGTTACCTGGACATTGGGGACTACGCAGTGTTGTTAGTTTTAAATCACTGGCAGGATTCTGCAAGTAAGGTTTTGATTGATGGACATGAGCTACAACTGGCTGGTGTTAGATCCACATGTAATAGTGGAGCTAATTTTAATTAGATTGGAGGTTGAAGTATTAAACACGTGCCTGAAACCGTTTTGGATATAGGCATGTTAATAAAGTTAAAAGAAAGAAGTATTAATGTTGCAGGTGTGAAGTGTCAATTTTCTTTTCTTAAATCATGTCACAAAGATTATTATCTTCTAATAAGGTATAATATTAAACCTATTGTTAATAATTTAATAAAGTACAGTACTTAGTTATACGTGTGTACTGTCGCCAAGGTATAATCAATATTGGTGTGATACGTAAACACACGTGCACTCACGTGGTTATTTCCCGTTCCAACTAGAAAAACTACACCGCGAGAGCACATTGTTTTATTAATGATCGGCTATTGGATGTCAAACATTTGGTAATTTTGACAAATAGTCTTAGAGAGGAAACCCGCTACATTTTTCTGTTAGTAGCAAGGGATCTTTTATATGCATCTTTTTATATTTACCATTTTGTGACACTCAATAGCCGATATATTTTTATTATTCAGTCATTCATTTATTTATATGCACTATCCCACAGACAGGATAGCACATACCACGGCCCTTGATATACCAATCGTGTTGCACTGGCTGAAACGAGAAATAGTCCAATGGGCCCACCGACGGGGATCGATCCTAGACCGACCGCGCACCAGGCGAGCATTTTACCACCGGGCTACATCCCGCCCAGTGGTAAAGCGTTCGCTTGATGTGCGGTCTGCCTGGGATCGATCCCCGTCGGTGGGCCCACTGGAATATTTCTCGTTTCAGCCAGTGCACCACGACTGGTATACCAAAGGCCACGGTATGTGTTATCCTGTCTGTGGGATGGTGCATATAAACGATCCCTTGCTGTTAATCGAAAAGAGTAGCCCACGAAGTGGCGACAGCGGGTTTCCTCTCTCAATATATGTGTGGTCCTTAATCATATGTCCGACGCCATATAACCGTAAATAAAATGTGTTGAGTGCGTCTTTAAATAAAAATTTCCTTCTTTGTTTTCTGTGACGCAGTTATATAAAAGATTCTTTGCTGCTAATCGATAAGAGAAGCCTGTGTATGTGTAAATAAACATTCATTAATGTAGAGCATGTGTCACTTGTATATGATCAACAACTAATGCTAGTGTCAGACTGTCAACTGTCACGACGAAGTGCGCTCAAAGTAAAAACTAATCGGTCGTAGGAGCTGTGTTACGTGTGCTGTATACACGACGAAAATGGAACTGTAATAGCGATTACACTAGAAACTGGGCAGTCGTAGAAGTCGTGACAGCAGAAACGAGGCAACTTTGTGCTGGCAGTCGGTAGTCATAATGCTCCCTTAACGAAGACTATGGATTATTGTAATAAGCGGACAACTATACACATGGATACATTGGCGTATTGATCTCTCATTAGCGTATCCTGCTGTAGATTTCTGGGTAAATGGGTTCTTACGTCATTCTGGGTAACTGGGTTCTTACGTCACATGTATGCACACACTAGAGTCCGTGTAAACACGGATAATACACAATGTAATCAAAATAGTCATTTTCTGATATATGAAACGGTACGAAATAGCATTTTATAAATAACATTCTGTGTAGCATGTATTTTTAAAAGGTATTTGTTGTATGTATTCTTCGTATCCACGGTGATCTGAGCCAATCTAATTAAAATTAGCTCCACTATTACATGTGGATCTAAAGACAGCCAGTTGGAGCTCATGTCCACCAATCAAAACCTTACTTGCAAAACAAACTTTAACTTTACTTTTTTTCCCGGGGGAGAGATATTTAAAGTTTTTGTTTTGTTTAAAGACACCAGTAGAGCACATTGATTAACCCATCATCGGGGGGGGGGGGGGGGGAGCGTAGGTGCAGGTATGTCTGACTACACAGGTTTCAATGTCTAGTGTGCGCTACATAACAACTGTACACTAGATAAACCTATATTAATTTATTGCGAATAGATAAAAATGGTATTTAGGGACATAACTTTGCGACAGTCGCATAAATTATTGCTACAAATCAAAGTAGCAATGTCTTTACTTACACTGGTTTCAATGTCTCGTGTACGCTGTAAACCAACTGTACACTAGATTAAACCTGTATTAATTTACTGCGAATAGATAATAGTATTTACCGACAGTCACTACCACAGCCACATAAATTATTGCTACCACTCAAAGCAGCAGTTGTTTTACGTTATAAATATTTGAACCATGATACGGAAGTTCTTGATTTAGTGTACCGCCACCTACAGTACTATTAGTGGAGCAAAAGATCAACAATTTTTGAGATAGTCCAACCGCGAGTTCAACAAAGGGTTGGCTACATTTTGCTCTGTATGTCAAAGCTAATTTATCACATTCTACAATGGTTGGTCATAAACTTGTCACACTTTGGTTATATACATGTATTTGTCATATTTTAGTTAATACTGAATTTATTTTGATTCTAAATCGCTTTCTGTATTCTTCAATGACTAACAATTTCATATTTTACTTCAAGAAGATTATTATATGTCTTAAATTTTAGTTTTGGAATACACATTTGTTGCTTGAAGACACTCCTTTAGTCGTATTATTTATTATATATATATATATATATATATGTATATATATATATATATATGTGTATGTGTATGTGTATGTGTATGTATATGTATATGTATATGTATGTATATATGTATATATATATATATATATATATAATTGTCGTATAAAGCATACAAAAGTAATAATTAAACGAGTTGTTTGCATATGATTTGAAATTTAGCATTTTTACTTTTTTGCGTATTTTTCACCTTAGTGGCATCCTTCCATCCAAACCCATGTCAAATTCACATCGACTGATCTAATTTCATGGCCCGTTCGGTCTGTATTATTAAGTTTTAAATTCATCTTCTTTTCATCTGCTCACCCGACCGCCTTCTTTTTATTTACTCGATGCTGCATTTCGCAAGTATCTTTTTGCGTTCAGGTACGCACACACCGTGTTCAATAGTGTTTGTTTGAGCACAACATTTGGTAATTCTGACTCGTAGTCATCAGATGAAACCCGCTATATTTCTTCTAATGCAGTAAGGGATCTCTTATATGCACTTTCCAACAGACAGAAAAGCACTTACCACGGTCTTTGTCCAGTTGTGGTGCACTGCACAATCAACTGAATGGATCAATCGAGGTGGTTCGATCCTGCGACTCAAGCACCTCAAGCGAGAACTCGACCGACTGAGCTAAATCCTTCCCTTGCTCAATAATGCGTACAAAGATAAATTCACAAATACAACCACAGTGAACGTCGCCATCTTTGTCACTTAAAGAAGTGGCTATACGGCGGCCGTGTGTATAGCCTCGTAGTTGGCTTTTTAGGGTTTTTTGGTTGGTTGATTTTGTTTGTTTGTAAACTGTCCCGTAATAAGCACGGGTTACATCTAGTGAGCTAATGTCAGCTGATGTTCACGACAGAGAGAGAGAGAGAGAGAGAGAGAGAGAGAGAGAGAGAGAGAGAGAGAGAGAGAGAGAGAGAGAGAGAGAGAGAGAGAGAGAGAGAGAGAGAGACACACAGACACACAGACACACACACACACACACAGACGAACATACATTACAATCGACGTATTATATCTAGGCAATGTAGCTTCAGTTAATTTTAAATCACTCTGAAATCGCTTGAGATATTTCCTTGTGACATGATTCAGTATTTCTATAAGATACTCGCACTTTGACCCTGGCCTTTTGGTCGTGCTTCTACTCAGGAAATGCTTGGTCAGCTATGCTTATCGCTGGTCATAGATAAAGTACTGACAATGTATAAGATACATAATATAGGATACATAATATAAGAAACCATTGTATATGAACTGTGTTGACCTGGTGTCAGGAAAAACATATTGCCACCCAGTTACTTCTCTATCTGTATCTAGGTCTGGGTTTTGCGAGTGTGGAACCAGTTAAAAACGAAACACACTGAACAGAATGTGACAGAACACACCGTGTCTGTGCTGGCGTGAACTGGCTGTAACAGACGACACGCGCCAGGCCCAGACCCAGCTCAGGTGTGTTTTGGGCTTAAGGCATCGAGGTCTTGCCGCTGGAATCAGTATCTAAGGACTGGTATTTCCAAAGCTGTGATACGTGCTGTCTTGTCTGTGACATAATGATTTGCGTTGTATAATACCAACCGTCTTAAGGTTGGTATAATCTGGCAGGAGCGTCGGAAGCAATTAAAAGTTGGTACGGCCATGAAAGCAATGTATATGGTGAGATCTCCTATGTGAGCGCCATAGGAAGAGAAAAAAAAAACGTGGTTCGATCATGGCCGTACCAGCCGTACAGCTGCCGACGCCCCTGACTAGCTTCTTTAAAATTTGCAACATTACTCCCAAACATAAAACCCTGGCTATGTTAATACTTCTAGTAGTGGCAAACATGTACGAAGACTTACCAAGTCGGGTGGGTGGGGCGTAGCTAATGTTTTTCTCTTGGTGAATACGACTGACCAATGCAAATAAAAAGGCAGTTTAATGTTATATAATGGCATGAATTGATCACGGGTTTTTTTTGGGGGGAGGGGGGGGGGGCAGGAAATATGTGTGTATACTGTTATATAATGGCATGAATTGATCACGGGTTTGGGGGGGGGGGGGGGGGGCAGGAAATATGTGTGTATCCAAACCACCCATTTGACTCAAAGTGTGCATATAGTTAAATATATAAATATTTAAAGTAGTAGATCCAGAAGACAAAACATTATGGTTGAAATTTACACAGAATACCTGAAGGATCTTAACATATGTATACCGATGGATGATCGGACAACGACGACCATACAGTGCCAGCAAGATGTTTGTCAGTCATCGAGTAAAAAGCTTTGGCGCTTTACTTCGCTTAACAGCATATCGCTGAAGAGCAGAATCGAAACAACCTCAAACGGCCTACTTGCCCACCTGCGCTATACAAGTGTGTACGTCAAATATGTATGTGTAAATCGCTGGCACCAGCTACTGTATATTATGTAACCAGTTTTGTATGTGATGTTTAAATATGTTCTATGGATCACTGTTCTGAAATAAAAATCTATTCTTCTTCTTCTTCTTCTTCTTCTTCTTAGTATTATTATTATTATTATTGTTATTATTATTATTATTATTATTATTATTATTATTATTATTATTATTATTAAAACTAATAATGACAGTGCGCCGATCCCCATGTGATTAGTAGTCATGATCATAGGGTTTAATGTGCACATTCAGAGCAAGCTGTTGTAGCGCACGCCTGTCATGGGCGCATGTGTCGACTTTCGCCGGCTCCTCCATCCAGGACAGGAAAGTGTTTGACGGGGTGGGAGAGGGGGTCGCCCGTACTTGCATGTGCAAACAGCCCGACAAGTCGGTAGCGGGCAAGGTAAGATTAATTTTAGGGCAATGGGTAATGGACAACTAGTTTTACGTGCTCATGTACCACTGGGGTTTTGAACACACCTCTTACGAGTAAAGTCTCTGATATGATCAGGGGCCTGACTCGGGACAGGAGGTTTAATTCTAGGACAGTTCTAAATATAGCCAGAAAAGTGTTTTTATTGCCATTTGAGCGGGTTACAGAAATTATATTAATGAAGGGAGATAATCCGTTCCTCCTTGCCGAACAGACAGACCAAGTAGTTACAAACGCTATAAGTATCGTATTGATATAGAAGTAAAGTTCTGTTGCTAAGTAATTTAACTCGAACACTATTCAAATATATAATTTATTCGTCAATATGCATATACATTGTAAAATATGTTAATAGCAAAATCAAACTCATAAGCTCTGCAATATAAACTGTAAGGAGTAATGGCAAAATAATGGTCTCCTTATGTTGACAATTGGTCTAGATAGGGAGGGAGGAAACCCGCTGCCTCCTCATGGATTACTCCTACCGAATAGAGCAGCGGATTTTTTAAATGCATAAACAGGACAGTGTGCCATAGACCGAGCAGCAACTAAAAGACGTGGTTACTTGTTGGATCCACCGAGAACGATCGATCCTCCAACCCACATCACTTAATGTGAAGCATTCCGCCGTTACACACCGATCTAAAACATTTTTATTGGCAGGTCCATTAAAGACTACTACTTCAGATTTAAAAAAATATAATAATAATAATAATAATAATAATAATAAAATAATAAAATAATAAAAATCAAAACCCCGCTAAAATGCACAAAATAAAATAATATAAAAATAAAATAAAATAAAAATAAAAGTAAACCACAAAAAAATGCTCAAAATTAAATAATATATCCTATTGTCCCCTTTTCTTTCTCTGCTTTGAATTCCGTCTCATATCTTCCTAATCTGGCAACTCCTCCTATACATCATTTCATTTCAACTTATTTTCGTGCTTATATCCAATTAAGGTTCAAGCACGCTGTCCTGGGCACACACCTCAGCTATCTGGGCTGTCTGTCCAGGACAGTGGGTTAGTTGTTAGTTGGTTAGTGGTTAGTGAAAGAGAAGAGGGTGTAGTGGCCTTACACCTACCCATTGAGCCCTTAAGAACTCGCTCTGGGTTGGAGCCGGTACCGGGTTGCGAACCCTGTACCTACCAGCCTGTAGTCCGATGGCTTAACCACTGCGCCACCGAGGCCGGTTCCTATACATCAACTTCTTTCGCTGTTCACCTTCACACCCCAGTCCTTGTCTCTCCAACCGCGACAGGTGTTTGTCTCTTGTGACTATACGTGCCATACACCTGTCATTCCCCATCAGCTTTTATCTGTGGGCTTAGTCTAACCACTTCGAGGAGTGTTCAGTAGTTACTTCTGGCATTGTTAAGAGGTACTTGTAACTACCTAATATACACCCCTACTACCGGCGGTCGTTAGTTAGTGCCGTGGGTCAGACCAGCTTTATTAGCAGCAGAAGACTAGGCTGCAGGGAAATACATAGAGACTGCACCTGTGGGTGAAGTTGACACAAGTAGGCGATGGTGTGGTCAGCTCAGAAGACAGAGTTTGAGGAAACTTACAGAAAGTGTCGAAAACTGATTGAAATCGTGGGAGTAATTTGTTAGCTATAGTAATTTTTTTAAAATCGTGTTAAACTTTAGACCTATATAATGTTTAGGAGACAAGAAGTAAAAATAAAATTCATCTTTCGATTTCTTATTTATGTAGGTCACGTCGTGATATTACGTACCTATTATGTTTCCTATCACTATCCTGGACTGACAAAAGGAATCCAAATGAAACGCTGAACATTCTGATATTATTTTTAAAAACACTGAAAGTCCTTGACCCTCTCTGTGCGTAGTTATTCCTTACCAATTATTTGATGGGTCATATTCGAAGTTATCAGCAAACGAAGGACGGGTTCTACAGTTCGTTCCACATTTGTTTTCATACTATGTAATTTACTACAAGTTATTTATTTCCGAGCCGATTGATTTGTAAGTTGCACACACAAATTGTATTTCTTTGTTATTTCCAAAACACTTTTTCTTTTCTTCGTACATCAAATCAAACTGAAATTATTTACAAAACACGTTTTAACAGAATGATGGGACGGACTATAGGTCAATCTTGTAGAGCGCTCGTCTGGGGTGCGTGCGTCGTAGGATCGAATTACCTTAGTGGACCCATTCTCGGATTGGGGTTTTCCCGTTCCAACTAATGCCCCACGACTGGTATATAATATGCTGAGATATGCGTTGTCATGTCTGTGAGAAAGTGGATATAGAAGATCCATTGCTGCAAATGGAAAAATAAAATGGGTTTCCTCTAAAGAGTACATACGAGTTAAAATGACCAAATGTTTGACATCCAATAGCGGATTATTAATAACCAATGTGCTCTAGTGGTGTATTTAAACAAACAAAAACCCACAATTATTAACTAAAATGATATTTGATGGTTTAAGATACACTTAAAACAAAAAAACTATTTTGGAAAATTGTTGGTCGCTTCCTTTGGTCTGGCCAAAATACATCAAAAAGGTCTGCAGAAAAAAAAAAGAGTAAAAATAAAGGCCTATCGTAACCTGAACCTAACCACGTGTATGACGATCATTTCGGGTTGAATTGTACCAAAATATTCAGGCCCGTACGCACCCCCCCCCCCGCACCCCCCCCCCCCCCCCACACACCCCATAGTCTTTCGAGGTCCGTCCTTGGATATGTAAAAAAGAAAGAAAAGTCATTTGACATATTTTGAGGCAAAGAAACATTTCAAATTTACTTCCCAGAATGCAGGAAAATGCATCTCCTGCATTCTAGATTTAAAAACATTTCGGGGGGGGGGGGGCATACCCCCGGACCCCCCTAGCAACTCGATTACGCGCACACACACACACACACACACACACACACACACACACAATATACATTTCTGCGTACGGGCCTGATATTATAAAAATAAGTATATCGATTCAAATCAGGTTACTATAACAACAACCACATTCACAAAAACATCGTAATGGTATGCAAAATAATTATTAAAAACATTTTAAACGGAATAATAAGTAGATGTATATAGATTTGCGCGAGTTTATTCTGCAAAGCAGAAACACAAACGCAGCGAAACACTATCAACAACATTTCCACAAAACAAATTATTTATCACAAATGTCACTAACAATACTTCTATATTCACAGAATTGTAGAACATTTTAATTCTTACAGGTTCTCTGCATCCAAATGAAAAGTTTTCACCCATGCATAACACAAATTATTTACCGAAAGTCAAACTAGTGGGTCCCAATCACACCGCCGTTTGCCGAAAAGGTCTGGTTTTAGATATATCATGGGCGTCGATTGTTGGAAGTTTCGATTTGTTTTCCAGATTTTCAGGATCAATTTGTGATGATACAACTTTCGGTGTGCTACAAACAATTGGTTCTGGCACCGAGGAAAAGTTTATGTTGTCCCCCGTGCTTTCCGTGTTCTCACAAATTGCAGTAGAGATCGATTCAAAACCGGACGTCTCATCTAAGTCGGCGGATATCCAACTTCCGTTTGAAACTATGCTGTTTCCGTGTCGGTTATGTCCCCTGGGAGAACTGGGAGGAGAAGTGACGTAACCTTCATCTGACGCAATGCTCAACATTTTCCGGTTGCATGACGCGTTGTCGTTTGAGCTAGAAATGGAAATGTTGTGATCTGTAGAACTCGATCCAATGTCACTGTAAGACGAAATGTCAAGATTTGTATCGTCTTCCGGTTTACGTTTTGAAATCACCGAAACGGTTAGTGGTGGGGAGGCGGGACTTTGTACGGGGATGCTTTCGATCAGTTTTACAAATCTGTAACTCGTGGAGCAAACAGGCGTAGCATTGAGACATCCTTGTCCCTTGTTCACAGCGTGGTTGCAGTCGGTCACTGCAGCGGAACAGACGTTGTTGTTGTCGTTGTTGTTCCGTGAATGTTCGGACTCGGATGAGCCGCTGACATGGACAGCATTGTCTGTAGCAGTAGCAGTCGAGCCCGACTGCCATCCGTTTTCGTTATACTCGAGACATTATCCAGTGAAAGACTTGGTCTAGTTTCTGAGATGTTTATGGAATCACTCGACGCAGTAGGGTTTAAACGGGTATTATTGTTTATTGCGTCACAACGTGTTATAGTAGCAGGCACACTAAGTCTTCGACCTATATTGTTCATATTCCTGTCGCGGTGGTCAGAAATAAGCGTTTTTGAGGATAAGTCCTTGTTCTCAGAAATAAGCGTTTTTGAGGATAAGTCCTTGTTCGATAAGGATGCTCGGGATGACCCTCCTATGGTTTCCGAAGAACCTCTGTGATTATGGGTGCTACGGGATTCCTTGTTAGTGTTATTCCTAGCATCATAATTTTTGTTATTTTTGGGACGGTCACCTGTTGAATTTTGTATGTTATCACAATGAGTTCCATTCAGCTGTTTATACTTGTCATACACGGGGTTACTTTCCGACTTTTTCGAATTGGGCACTTTAGCACTGGATTGTGAATCGGCTTCTCTTTGATCAGAGGTGTTTCTCTTCTGGACCTCCCTTGGTGGTTGGCTGTTTCCATACTGCATTAAGACAGCTCGTAATGGGTTTGGAAAGTTTCCTCTTAGACTGTTCAGATCTACGTCCTTAAAGAGTCCACGCTGTTTGCTGTCTACACTGGCACCAGACAACACCGCCTCACACTGGATGCTAGCACGTCGCAGCTTCGGTTCGATATTTTCACTATTGTAACTCTTTGCTTCTCTCGGAAACTGAAAGTGAAGACTTGAGTTGTCGCTGGCGACAGAAAAGGACTGACTCCTCCCAAGCTTCCCGCTCGGGTTGTGGACAGGGATGTCATCAGATCTGGATCGCCTCAGACACTCCGTTGATCGGGTAGACTCTAAGGCCTGAGGCTGGGAGCCGTAGAAGCTGTGCATCAGAGAGGTCCACGAATGGTGCTTCTTGAGTCTCTCGTCCTCATTATACAGCTCCTGTTCCAGGAGATCCGAGTCGGCTAGACTCAGAGGTCGTCTGCTCCGTGAATTCTGCGACTGCGCAAACGAGTGACGCCTCTGAGACGTCCAGCTACTGTTGTTGCTGATGCAGCTGCCTCGGTTGTTGTTGCTGTTGCCGATTACGCTGCCGCCGTTCTCGTTTTCGCTGACCTCCTCGCAGATTTTCGCCAGACTGGTAGATGAGGATCTTAAAGACGATACGGACATTCGTCTCTGCAGATTCTGAAACAGAAATAGTACAGAGTGATAATATGAACGACAAAATCGTAACCACAATCAACAATCGTATTTCTGCACAATACAGAATCAAAGGAATGTTTTGTCATATGTGCTTTGCCTATACGGCTTACTTTTGGACATTAAATCAAAAATAAAGTTTATTTTGTTTAATGACACCACTAGAGGAACATTAAATAATGTCTTCATTACATAAAAATTGTTGCTCTCAAATACATTTTCTTTACAAGACAGATCCATGGCATACACAGCATATATCAATCTCCAAAATATATATTTAAAAAACAAAAACAAAACAAAAACAAAAACAAACAAAACATAACAAAACAAAACAAAACAAAACAAAACAAAACAAACAAGAATAAAGATGCTTGAAACAAACAAATAGGTCTATGTCTGCTATAACAAACAAAAAAATATTAGTAATTTTTGAAAAACCTCGCACGTTGTTATAATAATAATGCATGCACGTTTGTTATTCGATGAGTGAATGTCACAACATATGAATTCAAATTGCTGTTATGACATGAAGTTGTTTGTATTATCCCAACCTTCAGAGCGCACTTTTGGAGTTTCTGTGTTGCTCAATATATAATACCAAATGACATATAGTTTATACATGTTATGGTTTCTGAAACATGTTCAATAATAAACATGTATGACATTTCATTAATAATTAATGATTTGTTGGCTAAAATATTGATGGTAGATTCAAATTCAACTCGGGGGAAAAGGGCTATCAAGAAACCAATAAAAATAGTCTTATTAAAGTACATTTTACGTAATTATTAATTTATATATGAATATATGCTAAAGAATATATTTTGAAGCGTGTTTTGTAGATAAGAGGGTGGGGTTTTTTTTAGGGTGTGTGTCTTTGTTGTTTGTTGTTGTTGTGTTTTTGGGGGGGTTTGTGGGGGGTTGGGGGGGTGTGTTAAGCTTGTCCTTAATAAAATGTTTTGCTGGAAACGAAAGGAAAGGATGATTTATTAAATGACATCTTAACACATTTGAAATTATGGCTATAGTTGAGAGAAAGACACAATGCCAATGGCTACTCATACCGGAAACAAACAGCAAGGGTTCATCCAAATGTGCTTTGCCTTACATAAAGCAGTACATACTACGGCCTTTAATGGGACACTGGCTTATATGGGACAAATCAGAGTCCATCATGTGTGATTTCTCTATCTCTGACCTACATCACGCCCCTTATAATTCCGCAAGCTTTGTAAACCTTAAATCTCGATAGCTGATATGGGTTTTTTTCATGTGACACAGGTTTTAAAATACTTAAAATCTTTTGTCGCTGTATTTACGTTTATGATCAAATAAATATTTATTTACAAGAAGATTCTCCGGGAAGACACGATGTATGTCTGTAGGAAGATCGGATAAATAAAAACCAGATTTAGGTATGACAAAACACGCGCGAACAAACACGTGCTTGAAAAAAAAAAACATTCCCTGATTTGTGACATTTTCTCATTTTAATCCCGCATATGTTACCGATTCTTTTCAAGTGTTTCTCGTCAACAGATAGGAAAAGGTCTACAGGGTGATACAAAGATATGTATGTTGCGGGGATAGACGTGTCCACACACACCGCTTTGCCAGCTATCAAAGCTGGTAATCCGCCAGTGACTGGGACTAAATTTGTGTCACGATGGGATTCGCCCGATTCTTTGTTCCGTTTGGGATGCCGTCCAACAGTAACACTCAGTGGTGTTCGGCTGTTTCATAGATCTCAGGTACACCAACATAGAGTAGTGCGTGGGTGGTGGCGGGTTTCCTGTGTGTGTTTGTGTGTGTGTGTGTGTGTGTGTGTGTGTGTGTGTGTGTGTGTGTGTGTGTTTGTTTCTTCTGTCTTTCTCTCTCTCTCTCTCTCTCTCTCTCCACCTCCCCCTCTCTCTCTCTCCTCTCTCTCTCCTCTCTCTCTCTCTCTCTCTCTCTCTCTCTCTCTCTCTCTCTCTCTCTCTTTCTCTCTCTGTGTGTCCTCTCTCGCTGTCCTTTTTTCTTTTTCCTTCTGTCCATCTCTCTCTTCTTTTCTATTTCTTTCTCTCTTCTGTATTCAACTGTCTATCTATCTCGGTCTTTTGTCCGTCTGTATGTGTGTATGTCTCTGTATGTCTCTCTCTCTCTCTCTCTCTCTCTCTCTCTCTCTCTCTCTCTCTCTCTCTCTCTCTCTCTCTGTTGTGTGTGGCTGTCTGTGTGTCTCTCTCTCTGCCTCTCTGCCCCCCCCCTCTCTCTCTCTCTCTCTCTCTCTCTCTCTCTCTCTCTCTCTCTCTCTCTCTCTCTCTCTCTCTCTCTCTCTCTCTCTCTCTCTCATTTTTTGAGAAAGTCTGTACACACTACGTTTAACTCATGGTGGCATACGTGTTATTGTTGGCTAAAATCTATTTCTGCCTGTTTGTGAATTTTTTTTCTTTTCAAGGCCAATATTCAGTAGAAATCGTTTATAGAACGCAAATACGCAGGCATAGTTAAAATTCATCATTTTGAAAAAACAGGTTTCTAAAGGCTTCAGGATGGATAAAAATATAAAAGAATCGTCGCGTTGCGTGTGTCGCATGCCTTCCGAGTGACTCGGCTGGTTTAACTGGGGAATCTGGAATTTCAATGAATCGTTATGTAACTGTCAAATTCCTCTTGTTTGTCGTTTTCTGAGTCAACTTGTCTCGATGGGGCTAAACACTAGCGTGGAGAGGTGATTTTCACATTTCAATGGACCTGTGCACACTGTATGTCTTTAAAACCCTTTTATTTGTGTGTATGCTCTTCTCTTTTTTCCTTTCCTTTTTTTTTACCTTTTTCCTGTTTTCTTTTTCTTTTTTGTTTATTTTTTTTACAAAACACCATCATAAGCGAAAGAGAAAAGCAACTTGTATGCAACTCTATATAGCTGTTTGGCGATATGAATAAATGTTGTTATTCAGATTCAGGCATTTTCGTTTAATTCGGGCAAAATTAACCTGCCTTCCCCCCCCCCACCCCACCCCCCACAAACACGCACACAAATACACAATGGGTGCCCGTACGCCTATAATCACTATTGTGACTGAAAGTGGGAAATTATATTATCAGTTCGCCTCCTATTATTCCCTGTTAAAATATATACTAGTAATACATCTTAAATATTAACTACCCTTGTTAGTGTTGAATGTTACAAGATACAGAGTGGAATAATATATACTAGTAATACATCTTAAATATTAACTACCCTTGTTAGTGTTGAATGTTACAAGATACAGAGTGGAATAATATATACTAGTAATACATCTTAAATATTAACTACCCTTGTTAGTGTTGAATGTTACAAGATACAGAGTGGAATAATATATACTAGTAATACATCTTAAATATTAACTACCCTTGTTAGTGTTGAATGTTACAAGATACAGAGTGGAATAATAAATACTAGTAATACATCTTAAATATTAACTACCCTTGTTAGTGTTCAATGTTACAAGATACAGAGTGGAATAATATATACTAGTAACATCTTAATATTAACTACCCTTGTTAGTGTTGAATGTTACAAGATACAGAGTGGAATAATATATACTAGTAATACATCTTAAATATTAACTACCCTTGTTAGTGTTCAATGTTACAAGATACAGAGTGGAATATTAACTACCCTTGTTAGTGTTGAATGTTACAAGATACAGAGTGGAATAATAAATACTAGTAATACATCTTAAATATTAACTACCCTTTTTAGTGTTCAATGTTACAAGATACAGAGTGGAATAATATATACTAGTAATACATCTTAAATATTAACTACCCTTGTTAGTGTTGAATGTTACAAGATACAGAGTGGAATAATAAATACTAGTAATACATCTTAAATATTAACTACCCTTGTTAGTGTTCAATGTTACAAGATACAGAGTGGAATAATATATACTAGTAATACATCTTAAATATTAACTACCCTTGTTAGTGTTCAATGTTACAAGATACAGAGTGGAATAATAAATACTAGTAATACATCTTAAATATTAACTACCCTTGTTAGTGTTGAATGTTACAAGATACAGAGTGGAATAATAAATACTAGTAATACATCTTAAATATTACCTACCCTTGTTAGTGTTGAATGTTACAAGATACAGAGTGGAATAATAAATACTAGTAATACATCTTAAATATTAACTACCCTTGTTAGTGTTGAATGTTACAAGATACAGAGTGGAATATTAACTACCCTTGTTAGTGTTGAATGTTACAAGATACAGAGTGGAATAATATATACTAGTAATACATCTTAAATATTAACTACCCTTGTTAGTGTTGAATGTTACAAGATACAGAGTGGAATAATAAATACTAGTAATACATCTTAAATATTAACTACCCTTGTTAGTGTTGAATGTTACAAGATACAGAGTGGAATAATATATACTAGTAATACATCTTAAATATTAACTACCCTTGTTAGTGTTCAATGTTACAAGATACAGAGTGTTCAATGTTACAAGATACAGAGTGGAATAATATATACTAGTAATACATCTTAAATATTAACTACCCTTGTTAGTGTTCAATGTTACAAGATACAGAGTGGAATATTAACTACCCTTGTTAGTGTTGAATGTTACAAGATACAGAGTGGAATATTAACTACCCTTATGTTACAAGATACAGAGTGGAATAATATTAACTACCCTTGTTAGTGTTGAATGTTACAAGATACAGAGTGGAATATTAACTACCCTTGTTAGTGTTGAATGTTACAAGATACAGAGTGGAATATTAACTACCCTTGTTAGTGTTGAATGTTACAAGATACAGAGTGGAATATTAACTACCCTTGTTAGTGTTGAATGTTACAAGATACAGAGTGGAATATTAACTACCCTTATGTTACACAGAGTGGAATACCCCTTGTTAGTGTTGAATGTTACAAGATACAGAGTGGAATATTAACTACCCTTGTTAGTGTTGAATGTTACAAGATACAGAGTGGAATATTAACTACCCTTGTTAGTGTTGAATGTTACAAGATACAGAGTGGAATATTAACTACCCTTGTTAGTGTTGAATGTTACAAGATACAGAGTGGAATATTAACTACCCTTGTTAGTGTTGAATGTTACAAGATACAGAGTGGAATAATAAATTTAAAAAACGTTTTTGTTCAACGACACCCTACATTTTGTTATATGTCTGGCACGTGCTAATTGTGACACGTATTGTAGCATGTCAGGTGAGAAACGCGCTGCAACTATACTCCATTAACAGCAAACGCTGTTAACCATTTACCACAAACGCTGTTAACCATTTATCACAAACGCTGTTAACCATTTACCAACCATTTACCACAAACGCTGTTAACCATTTACCACAAACTGCATAATTTGTATAGTCGTCCGTTTGCGACAAAATGGTACCAGTGAACTGGCATGTAATTCCACAATGAATAATGTTAAAACTCATATAAAACATATAAGGCCGAATTTACAGAAATAATAGGCTTCGTAAATTCGGCCCATAAACGTTTAAACCTATACCAAGTTGCAAAAAAAAAATTGGCAAAAAATATCAATGTAAAATTTTATTTTTTTAAGTTTCTTAATAATTGCTATCAAATTCTATAGGTTAAATCTCCATTTTTGATACTGGGGTGAAGGCAACTGATGGAACAGTCAGCAGTTCTATCTTTCGTCCCTGTGTAAACACTATTTATTATCGACTACTAGATTACTAGACGTGCTGTCCCTGTATTAAGCGTAATGCAGACAGACAGACAGACAGACAGATATTTTATACTTGCATTCAATAAAATACACGAGAAACATTCTTAACAAACAATATAATATTATGTGCATAATTGTAGTAATTTTGACGCCAACGTCTTGGAAGAGACGAACACAAAAATCGCACCCGTTACATGAACTTGTTTTATAACCTTGACCTGGTCACCCGACTCGACTGTCAGGACAGGTGCTCATTTTAGAGGAATTCCACTGTGACTACATTACTTATTCTTTTTACCGATAGGCGCTAGTACGATATTTCCAAATCACCTCAACCCTGATGTGGTCATATTGGTCTTGGGCTAATAAATATGATGTCGGTTTAGTTTTTTTAGTTGTTTAGTTGTTTTGTTTTGTTTTGTGTGGGTTTTTTTTTTTTTTTTTTGGGGGGGGGGGGGGTGTTGTTGTTGTTGCTGTTGGGTTGTTTTTTTTGGGTTGGGGGTTTTGGGGGTTTTTGTTGTTGTTTGGGGTTGGTTTTTTGGGGGGTGTTTCGTTTTGTTTTTGTTTTGTTTGTTTGTTAGGTTCGTTGGTTGTTTTTTGTTGTTCTTGTTGTTTTTATTTCTTTTGTTTTGTGGGGTTTGAGGAGTTTTTCGTTTTGTTTATATGTTGTTGTTTGTTTGTGGGGGTTTTATGGGGTTTTGCTTTGTTTTGTTTTTGCTTGTTTTTGTTTGTTCTTTGTGGGGGGTTTTTTCTGCTGTTGGGTTTTTTTTGGGGGGAGGCGGAGGTTTGGGTTAAGATCGCCATATAGAACAGTATATACCGTGGGGGTTTATATATTAATCATGAAGCCTAATTTTTGGTAATGGAAATAAATTGGACTCGACAAGCACAACTCCTACCACCCATCGAACAACACACACGAGCCATATCCTGCTTCAGAGTTCTTTTTAAAATTGTCAATGAATTTTTCTTCTTTAAAGATGTATTAAATTACCTTTGTGAACAGCATAACTGTTTTCCAGCCAACCAAATAATAACTCACAGTCTCTAAAAGATTACACACGTCGGTGGGTTGGATACAGGTAATTCATCTTTCAGAAATACTACTTTATATAGAGAATTCAGGTTTTTTCCCCGGAGTCCTTTTATTTCTGTTGTGTATATCTGGAGTACGTGGGAATGTACGTGAGTGTAGATATATCTTATGGGGTGTGTATTCAAAGGTTATTTATGGGCCGCAGCAAGGGTAGGTGGTCACCTCTGGTCATTTCTTGACAATACGCCAGGTAGACCTGTTGTGAAAGGTCAAAAGAGACACAAGAAACTTTCATAACATATTAAGGGCTGTTCCAGAAAGAATCAGATGGGAGGGTTGGGGACGGTTTATGGAGGGCAAGACTCATAAAATCCTATAGCTAAATACTACATGAGACATGTGGAGTGGGGAATGGAGCTAGACTCTACTACCAAGAATACAATTAAGTAAGTTGTCTTTGCTGATATGAAATTTGAAACAAAAGTAACAAAATCCAAACAAAAGTCAGGCCTAATCAATGATCAGTATATGCCGGTCTGATATATGAAGCCTTGGCAATAATCAAATACGAATACTGATTCTGGGCACATAAAATTGTGAAACACGGTATATATGATGCTGAACTCAAATACCCAGGTACATACTTATGATATCTTATCCAGCATTTGTGGAGGTCTGGCACCCTTAAGATGAACCTTTTTGATAATTATTTAATGGCACTAATGGAATGCCGCATCCCCTAGAGACTGCCCAAACTCCTACAATTAAAACAATGTCTACGGCCAAAAACATGCGGTGGAAAATAAGTGCGGAAGATAATTAAAAACTCCACGGCACTGCTGATAGCTGTTGGCAATTGCAGAGGTTTCTGTCCTGCACATACAGTTGTCAGACGTAAAGGTTCAGTTTTAGGAACAAATCTGCACAAGAGATCCTGTACGCTGGTCTTGTATTGATGCGGATGAAGTCCCTTTAAATCGAACAGTATCAGTAACAAACTGACGATAGCCTGTTGGTAAACAG
Organism: Gigantopelta aegis; assembly: GCF_016097555.1. NCBI lineage: Eukaryota > Metazoa > Mollusca > Gastropoda > Neomphalida > Peltospiridae > Gigantopelta > Gigantopelta aegis. Next base: position 13,824,374 of record NC_054704.1, read on the forward strand.
TACATACAGCATGACTAACCATTGCTTTTTTTGTACAGTTATAGCCTCAGACATTGAATCAAAAGTCACAGCTACCCACTGATGCCACGCTTGACTAATTTAACCACACCATAACACCGCCAAGTCACAATGGTAGGTTATGTGGGTCAGTGATAATCTGTTTCGCCGCTCTTTGCCAAGTCCTGATGTTAAACTTGATAACAACAAGTGACAGATGATTTCAGGGTTATAAACCTCTTTGGGTAACTAGGAAAGATGCGTTGGAGTTAGACGCTCTACTGTGAATCATTAAAAAAAAAATCCTACTAGTAACAAGGAAAGAAAGATACACAAAGGGTCGAAGGTGCCCTTGGATAACATGGTAAGATTAACAGGTCATGTGTGTCTTTGGATATCATGATAAGATGCACATAGGGTCAAAGGTGCCTTTGGGTAACATGGTAAGATGCACAGACGGCCATAGGTGTCCATGAGTAACATGGGGAAATGCACAGTGTAAAAGGTGTCATTGGATAACATATGATGCACAGAGGGTCACGGGTGTCTTTGGATAACATGAAAAGATGCAAAGAGGGTCATAGGTGCCATTAGTTAACGTAGAAAATGCTGACAAGATCATCTAACATAACTCCGTGGTGAATATAAGTTGGGTTATATAGTATACAGATTATACGTACATACATATGTGCTATATATTATACCTGTATATCTGGTGTAGACAATTTGCTTCGAACATGTCGGTATGAAATTTAACTTACATTTAATACACAAAAATATAGTTCATTCCCTGCACCAAGTGCAGCCATGTTATACATCCAGTAGCAAAAAAAACAGCTAAATATTCATTTCTTCAAAATAGTAGCAACCATGAAAATAGATTTTATAATAACAGTAATAAAGAAATAAATATAGTTATGTCCCTGATGAAATAATTGTCATTGTCACGTGACAACTGAAAATTATTTCACGAGGGACATAAACATGATACGAAATGGAAGCTCGTTTAATATCCTATAATTATAATCCACAGAGACGTAATGGGGACATATCATATCCGGGTATCCAACATAATTAAAGAGCAAATGTCGGAAAATTGAACTAAGACCATTTGAACAAAATAAATTTCTGGTCTCAGTTCAGCGCGCGCGTCGATTTTGACCTTGTGCGTCAACAGTTTTATTTTATTTTATTTCTCGCGGTATGATGTCGATTTTCGTAGGAGTAACTTGTGGGTTGTACAGAATCCTCCGTGTTACTGTTTAGGAAAAATTAATATTTAGGATACCACGGCAAAAGAGGGGGCACCATGGCCATTGAGGATGGACCAAGGTAGATGAGGAAGATGTACAAAATTAAATATACCCTCCTTTTTTGTGCAATCCATGCTTTAAAAAAAAAAGCCGCATCACCGTATCAATTCTGGGACTTTGTTCTGAACAGAGATCGACTTTTTTGGGGCCTAATATTTAAAACAAAAAGTTGTGTATGTACAGCACTGGATCTAGGAATAATTACTAAATTACATAAGTTTGGATGATTGTCTTAGTTATTAAATTATTGACAATAAAGAGTGTTCTTAACGGGACAAAACGGAGACCCTTGTATGACGTGGCTCAGATTCAGTTAGGTCATCGTGGCTCAGTAACAAGAAAAAAAGAGTTGACATTTGAAAGCGACTGTGTGGGCTGGAAACTGGTATGTCTGGTTTGCGGGGCAACTCCTGTCGCAGGCCATGCATGAAAAGGTGCAGCAGGTTTTTAGGAAAATTTCTCAATTACACAACGGTAAACATGTCGGTCTAGCAGGACACTACACCGCCAGGGCTTGACAAACACAGTAGCGTTTGTTAATTGCAACACTGGCCAGAAAGATAGGTGATCTGCACATAACCTTACCCATTTGTCAACATATAACATATGTTTCGTCACTCTACAAGTAAAAACAAAAAGTCGTTAGCTCAACGTTTTGGCAGTAATACGTGACAGAATTGTTAAACACACGTGTACTGTATGCTCCTTGTTTTGAACAAATAAATAAGTACTTTTGAAGTGGGGTGAAAGAACTAAAATACGTACTTTTCAAGTATGGTTATGAGGGTATATATTACATTTTATTAGCAGGGTGTTTACTGCCTTTCAAAGTTAAAAGTTAAAGTTCGTTTTGTTTAACGACACCACTAGAGCACATTGATTTATTGGATAGCAAACATTTGGTAATTTTGACATATAGTCTTAGAGACCCGCTACATTTTCCCCTTAGTAGCAAGGGATCTTTTATATGCATCATCTCACAGACAGGATAGCACATACCATGACCTTTGATATACCAGTTGTGTTGCACTGGCTCGAGAGAGAAATAGCCCAATGGGCCCATCAGCGGGAATCGATCCCACACCGATCCCACATCAAGCAAGCGCTTTACCTCTGGGTTACGTCCCACCTCTCATTGTCTTTGAAAACGGGCGATTGTTAGACGGCTATATCTACTACGGGTAATAACGGAGGGTAGCAGCTACAAACTACTCCAAAAATGGACGCCTGTCGCCTGCTATAGATACTCCTCTTTGCCTTCTGAGTAACTTTAATGAAATAAATATACGAACGTTGAAATGCCAAAGCTTCTGTTCACACACGCACGCGTGCACATGTGCATCAAAATGTACATTGTAACTGATTCTTTGTTCATTATAATACATCGTAAGTGATGGAAAGAAAAATATAAAATAAATTTAACAAACCAATATCGTAACCAGTTGGTCTATAGGTAGATACACAAAATTAAGCATATTTCAAGAAACATGACGACGACGCCGGTGGCGATGATGATGATGATGATGATGACCATGAAGAGGCCAAGAAAGAGAACTATGAAAATTTATTATCCTCATGGTTCAATATAACCGAGTCAATAAAAACCATACCACGCACATGTGTAATAACAAGTGTAATGACGTAATATTGGGAAGCGACATCATAACATGACATTGCTTCTCCAGTCCTATCTCAGCCTGTGCATGTAAAATATGCTGTTATTTCGTCTCTCATTCTACTTGTGGTTAAAACATTTTGAGACGGCCCTTGTTATTCATACAAAAATAACAATAATAATAATATGGATAATAAAGAAATTATTACACTCGCATGTGTGTCGTACTGATTTTATGAAACTCGTGTAAGAATTTATATATTACATTCGTTCTCGCTTGGGCAATACAAAAACTTGACAATCGTTTCATAAAATCAGTACGACACACTCGTATAATAATATCCATATATTTACTATCAAATGGACTTTTGATCATTTAACTATTTTTCGGGAAAAAAAATATGAAGAAAAGAAACCCTCCAAACATATATCTTTAAACTAACTTATGTTAATCATCCATTGCCCTGAAACATTTTGCACGTGTTCTACAGACGATCGAGTCGATTACCCTGACGCTGGGAGGCAAGCCACTGAACTGAACGAAGCGGTTTGTACTTAAACCCATTTAATTGAACTGAAGACAAAAAAACTAGATCGTATAAAACGTAACACATATAAAAACGTTTATTTATAGTATGTTAATGTCAACAAACTTATGCATTTTGTTTCGTTTTCATAGTTCGTGTTTGAGAGGGTTTTGACTTTTGTTGATGTGTTACATTTGATGAACTATAACACTACAATAAAAACGTTTCGGACACAAAAGCTGCATCACTGACAAAAATGCATTGACAGATAGTTCAGATTTTTTACATATATATATATATATATATATATATATATATATATATATATATATAACGGATGTCCTTATATGTGGCTCTTGTTTTACAAAAAGGGTGTGGTTTATGTAGCAAACATATGTCCTAACGGACATTTTAAAGGTAAATTGTAGCAGAGAAGTACGGTGATTGCGTGAGATCTCGCGTGAGGTGAGTTTCGAAAGGAAAGGAAAGGAATATTTGTTTAACAACACCTCAGCACATTTTTAACTTGCTTTTAATTTGATCTCGGTTATTTTTGACATTTGGTCGAGAGAAAAAAAGGTGAAACCCGCAGCCACCACATAAATTACTCCTAACGACACAAACATCAAATTATCTTTTATATGCACTTTCCTATAGCAACGACAGTACATACCATGGTTTTTGTATACCAGTCGTGAAGCACCGATTAGGGCAGAGTTAAAACGATTCCCTCGAGGGCGATCGCTCCTGCAGCCTATAGCACCTCAAGCGTGCGCTCTAGCATTGAACTACATCCCGCTTCTGCAGTATGTGAGGGTTAAAGGAACGAATCCCTGTGGTGGACCCATAGGGTTATGTGTTGTTACAACCAGTCATGTGTGTCGGAGACTATACACAAAACAAAACAGTTCATCATGCTAATCGGTCTGAGTAGCATATGTAGCTGTTGCGGGTTTCTCGTTCCAACCAGTACACCACAACTGTTATATCAAAGACCGTGGTATGTGTTTTCCTGTCTGTAGGAAAGTGCATATAAAAGATCGTTTGCTGCTAATAGAAAAATATAGTGGGTTTCCTCTAATGACTACGAGTCAGAATTACCAAATGTTTGACATCCAATAGCCGATGATTAATTAATCAATGTGCTCTAGTTGTGTCGTTAAAGAAAACAAACTTTAACTTTTTCCTTCCTGATGCGAGGTTTTTTCTCTCACTTTTCACAGCAAGAGTTAGAATTTTATAAAGTGGTGGAATATCGTTAAAGACGTTACCTGCCTTGTATAGCAACAGTCTGTGTTTAAAGGTCACGTTAACTATATTCTTTCTGCATACAAATGTATGTATTTCCAGCTGAAGCCACCTGCTTGTGATTAAAAAAGAAGAAGCCATGAACACAGAACAGGTTAACGAGATTATGGACAGCCCAAACCGTATGATTGTTTGCAGTGTCAGGCCTATTCCAGAAACGACCGCATTACGAGGCGGAATTGGGAGGCAGCTCAATTATTTTTGTATGCCTGGTGGGTTTGTTGAAATTATTTGTATGCATGGGTGGTTTCGACAGAAATTCTTTTGTACAGGTGTAGTATAACAAAAACTGTGTAAAGAAACGAAAGAACTATTTGCTTAATGGCACCTCAGCACCATTTGAATGACGCTAGTTGAGGACTGAAATATCGTTGTTTCATCACTTGGTCTAAAGAGAGAGGAAATCCGCTGACGCCACACATAGGTTGCTCCTACCGAAAAGCAGCAAGGACGCTTTTATAAAAAAACTGTCCCATAGTTGGGACCCTGTGAGGTATTAGTAATGGAGAGTTTGCTCAAACGGGACGAGATTTTGCTCAAGTCGGTAGAGCGCTCGCTTGAAGTGCTTGGGTCGTAGGATTGAACCCTCTCGGTCTGTTTTCTCGTTCCAACCAGTGTCCTACGAACGGTATATCAAAGGCCATAGTGTTGCATTTTTCAATAAGCAGCAGGCGATCTATTATATGCATTTTGCCACATACAGAACAGCACATACCACGACCTTTGATATACAAGTTGGGACGAGAAAAAAATAAACAAGACAGTGCAGAAAACAAAGACTGGTTGTAAGCTTCATTTTAAATTGAATCTCTCACGAACATTGGCGTTTATCGTTGTCACTGAACACAAAGTTATCATTATTTTACTAAAAACCAGTTATTACCACATTTTTTTCGTATCCTGTTTGATTTACAGATGTAGACAAGGGCCATGATGTTGGACTTAGCGTGCTCGTGTGGCGACCAACCTCTGACAACACGGTTACACCTGATAGGTGACTGTTTATCACGACAGGTGTTTGTGACAGGTAACACCAGGTGTGAAAGAGACACTGTCAAACATTTCAACGCACTGTTATGGCTGGAATGAGAGCCCCAAATCACAATTAGGACAAATGTTTTAATAACAGAGTTATGTATGCCTCCAGGTTATTCTGTTCAATAAATGGCAAATATGTAAACTGAACCTTTTTTCCATGTAAGGGTTCCTTACGTTTAAAGGATTATATGAATTTTCCCGGAGTGGTCTTTATATACAGTGTTGATTGTATTGTCAAATGGTTTGAGTTTCTTACTTTAATACTTTGGATTCCATCTATGGTTCAAGTACGCAGTCCTGGGCACGCGACTCGGCTACCTGTGATGGTTGTCCAGGACTAAGTTAAAAGTTAAGGTTTATTTTGTTTAACGACACCACCAGAGCACATTGATTGATTGATTGATTAATCATCGCCTGTTGATTAATACATCAATGTGCTCTAGTGGTGTCGTTAAACAAAACAAACTTTAACAGTACAAAATACAGTCATGCATAAACCAAGAATGTAACACTGATACAGTTTGATTTAACACGGAGAGACATTAATCCGTCACAAATCGGATTTAGACTCATTCCTTGTTGCTTAAAATAGTGGTAGCTGATATTTCCGTGATCAGTCAAGTGTAAAATTGTTACAGTTCCTTGTGCTAACTCGATGACCTTAAGACAATTGCTGATGCAGGTTGTTTTGGGTTAGCTAAACATTACGGACGCTTGACAAAGTAAAAATCGGTCAACAACAGTATACACGACAGAATTCCCGTATTACTGATTTTAGGACCAGGTTTTGTTGTTTTGTTGGTCTTGGGTAATGTCCTTTTTGTTTTGCTTGTTTGTTAGGGTTTGTTGGGGTGTTGGTCTTTGTTGTGGAATGGGGAGGGGGGTGGGGTGCGGTTGATGATAATCTGTTGCCTCTTAAGTATGCATCTTTTTTACAATTATATTTGCAAACCATGTCAAACTACCATCATTCCCCCCACCCTGTGTCTCTTTTTTACTTTCTTTCTGTTTGTTTGCTTTTCTTTCTTTCTTTCTTTCTGACTGACTGACTGACTGACTGACTGACTGACTGACTGACTGACTGACTGCCTCATTGTCTCATTGTCTCTGTCTCTGTCTCTCTCTCTCTCTCTCTCTCTCTCTCTCTCTCTCTCTCTCTCTCTCTCTCTCTCTCTCTCTCTCTCTCTCTCTCTCTCTCTCTCCTTTTGTCTAGCTAAAGACGTTTCTATATCATTGACAATGGTTGTCTGCTAAAATGTGGAACTTTTTTTAAAGATGTTCCCTGAGAGAAAGTCATTTAGTACACATAAGGCGCGTTTTGACAGTGAATTGTTGTAAAGATGTTTAATGTATTGGGGTTGTGTTGTTTTTGTGGGGTTTGTGTGTGTGTGTGTGTGTGTGTGTGTGTGTGTGTGTGTGTGTGTGTGTGTCTGTGTGTGTGTGTGTGTGTGTGTGTGTGTGTGTGTGTGTGTGTACAACTGAATTACATTGTAAGCTTAAAAATGACATGCCTAGTTATGCGACTGACTGATCACGTCCTGTTTCATACAATAGATGCAATAGTAATGTTTTAAGCACCCAAATCGCATGTTAAAAATCGTTATTACAAGTCACACGATTATACCGTACCTTTATAAATTGTTTACAGTTAAATAGTGTCAGGACGTCACAACCCGTCGAATTATTCACCCTGTGCAAAACACAAAACTATCTTCTTTTTTTGACGTGCGCTTTAATTTTTTATAACATTTGAATACACCTGCATTGCTTTTTTGTTGAGTTTATCTTCAAAGTAGACTTTCTAGTTTGGTCCCCTTTCAAACGAACTCCTACGTCTTTGATTAATAAACACGGTAGCACAGTAAATTGGTTCCACATCACATAACAGTCTGACAACCAGACCTGCGCTCGTTGTGAAGTTCAATAATAGCTATAGCTATTTTTATATATTTACTAGTGCGTGTACCTGTATTTTGTGTAATAACGACACCCCCCCCCCCTCCCCCTCTCTCTCTCTCTCTCTCTCTCTCTCTCTCTCTCTCTCTCTCTCTCTGTGGGATGGTGTATATAAAAGATCCCTTGCTACTTATCGAAAAGAGTAGCCCATAAAGTGGTGACAGCGGGTTTCCTCGCTCATTATCTGTGTAACCATATGCCTGACGCCATATAACCGTAAATAAAATATGTTGAGTGCGTCGTTAAATAAAACATTTCCTTCCTTCCTTCCTTCCTCTCTCTCTCTCTCTCTCTCTCTCTCTCTCTCTCTCTCTCTCTCTCTCTCTCTCTCTCTCTCTCTCTCTCTCTCTCTCTCTCTCTCTCTCTCTCTCTCTCTCTCTCTCTCTCTCTCTCTCTCTCCATGTTTTATTTTCCGCGTGTCTGTCCCGTATGCGTGTGTAATATTTTGATATGCATGTATATGTCAAACATATGTTACATATACCAAACATTAAATTTTTGGCATATCACTATATGCTTTAAAGGGCTTAATTTAAATATATATATATATTATTATTACATATCTAATTTAATTTTATCAAAATGAAAAAAAAACTTTTTGAACAGTTAAATAAAGAACCTTGTATCCAACACACAGAGACCCAGAACTATCTCAAACTTTTTAATTTGCTGCTTTGTTTTGTTTTGTTGTTTTGTTGATTTCTTGTTGTTGTTGGGGGTGGGGTTGTGGGGGTGGGTGGGGGCATTTTGGTGGGGTTGTCGTTTTTCGGGGGTGTCAGCCTGTCAACAAGGTTGGAGGAGTATTTCTTTAATTGAAATAATAGCTACATTGTATGTATTAATACAATATAATATGTAATTATAATCAACACTATGTGTTACGTGCTGTAGGCGAACATATCATGTATATTTGAAACGTCCCAACAGGTGTAACTGGACGGTGGTCGAACTGTACTGGGATTTCCTTAGTTTATTAAATGTTCATATATGAAATATTTGTCACCACCGAAGAACTCACAGAATACAAATGAATCACTCGGAATTGATTTTAAATTTTCGAAAATCCAGTAGATCTATTAGAATCAATTTTTTTGTTTTTATTTTGCTACCTTTGACCATAATGACAAAACGTTTCGTATACAAAACTATTTTGAACAAAGACCTTTAAATTATTTTTATTAACTTTTAACAACCAACAATTTTTGGCGGACATAATAATTGTTTGAAACAACAAAGATGAGATCTGTTAATAGTTCTTATTTTCTGACCTACATTACTAAAGTGATTTTGTTTTCTAAATTCTTGTCTCTGTAGTATTATTAATACGAATTTAATAATCGGCCTGATATCAAAAAGAAAGGAAAACTGTTAAACCACAAAGTCGATACTGTGTTCCGCATTTGTGTTCACTTCTGACTGGGTCTCTGTGCGAGTTCGTTTGTACCCCATGAAATACGTTATTAAGGAACCGAATACTTGTTTAGCGACATCGTGTGTTATTAAAGAATATCCTATGTAAAAATATACCTAGCACTTGATCAATTCATTTCACAGAAATCATCGCAACAAAGATGTATATTGTTGGTCGTGCCTAAAATAGAAATATAATCCTGGTTTTGTACGTGACTTACTATCCTGCCTTTTATTTGTCAGTTAATGTTTTTCGCGTACTTGTAATCGTATAGTTGGTTTATTTTGCTTTCAGTGTTCTGTGAGCTTTTCTCTTCACAGCAGATGTTACAGAGATGATTCAAGAAGCATGCACTAATTTGTGCGCGTCACAGGTGCGAAACCTCTAATTACACTGTGTCACCATTCCACAGTTTCATCATGGAATGTCAAGCGATCAGTAAGACAAAAGATAGAATGTAACAAAGAGAGAAATAAAGGACAAAAAGGAGGAATGGGTAAAAGAGACAAGAAGAAAGATGTCTTGTGTTATTAACCTCGCAGTACTATGATCAGCTCTTACTGGGTGTCAAGGGGCGGGACGTAGCCCACTGGTCAAGCGCTCGCCTGGTGCGCAGTCGCTCTATGATCGATCCCCGTCGGTGGGCACATTGGGATATTTCTTTCCAGACAGTGCACCCCGACAGGTATATGAACGGTCGTGGTATATGCTATCCTGTCTGTGGGATGGGGCAAATAGAAGATCCCTTGCTGCTAATGGAAACAAATGTAGTCGGTTTCCTCTCTAAGACCATACTTAAAAATTGCCTTATGTTTGACATCCAACAGTTGATGATTAATATGTTCTGTGCTCTAGTGGTGTCGTTAAACAAAACTAACTAACTTTTTACTGGGTGTCAAATATTGGTTTACGTATCATAAACGGAGACAGTCTGTCTCTGTTTTGTTTCTGTTCTGTCTCTCTTTGAGTACACAATAATGTATTTAGCACAACCATCCTTTAAATAAATTTGCTTCTTAGAATTTTTGTCTGTCTCAAATATTTTTGTAGACTATCTGTTTAAGAGCTGCTACTTTCATGTCCATCGGTTCAGCTGCCACTTCAGACATACTTTCATTTGCATCGTTAGCTCGACTGCATGTCATAATATTATTATATTTGTTCGTGGGTGCAGACGTACCGATAAACGTAATGAGAAGCTGAACTCAAATACTGCACAGCGCTCTGTAGGCTTCTGGTGCAATTCTACGTTTGACGTTTTGAAGAAACAATATGTGCGTGTCATGTTTAATTTGTTTGGAAGACGAGGCTTTCTGAACAAAACCTATAGACATTAGTTGGAAATTAGTCGATCCCAGTGTGTTCATTTTCTCAGCTATTTACACAGCACGATAAATGTCGATTTATAACAGACGGGTTCATGCATTATATATTGTTACTAATTGCTGTCGTGTAAACAAATCGTTGGGTTAAATTAATTCATAAAACATTCATATTCGAGTACATGCTATAACATGTGAGCAGAGGATCCTGTGTTGTGATAGTCAGGCAGGAGTCGAAATTGGCTGAAATTCCTGTCCGGCCCGAGTCAAACCTTGCCGAACCAAGCATGAATATGTATTATAATCATAAAAGAAAAAGAAACACAAATAACTGAGGATCCGACGGGACGGCAAGTAAAAACATATTCCGGCCCGTGGTGATGTAAACCGGTCGGAACGGCAGTATTTCGACCCCTGTCAGACACATTTGTGAAATCCGCACTGGGAAAATATAAAACTTGTATACAAGTTAAAATGTATGCATACGAAAGCAAAAGAGACATATGAGGCGTGTTCAAGAGGACGAGCGCTCGCGAAGAATTTGACTGATACCATCGTCTTCTGTCACATCACATTCATTTAATGTTAGGTGTAAAGACCAGTCTATCAAAAGACAGCGAGCGCTCGCCAACCTGAGCATACCTCCAGAAGTGTCTTTTAAAACAGTGAACCAATCAATCAATCAATGTTTAACTAAACACTAAAATACATCTGCTATTCCTTTAAGACAAAGGAAAAGGACAACTAGATTTAACGAAATATCAGCACATGTTAACCAATGCTTATTTGTTGTCTGCCAAGTGGTTATTTTGATACCTTTGTCTAGATAGTGATAAAGGAATCCACACACAGGAAAACTACCGTAAAACAGTAAGGCGTCTTTTATAGGCATTTAAGGTGTCCTTTAAATAAAGGTGGTTGACAATATAAGGTGTTCTTTTATCTATAACCGATGAGTCATGCTTTTTGCTAAATCTCTTTCACGACACCGCAAGGTTACCATTTCTTTCCTATTGCGTCTGTGGAATGTGTCAACATGTTGTAGGTTTGATATGCACTTTAAGAGTACTTTGTAATATTAGCATAGTATATCCCGATTAAACACCTGCAGCCAGTGTACATTGATTCGGAAAACACATACTATGCATTTTATTTCTGTTTTCTTTACCTAAAGGCTGTGCCAGAAATTATTACGCGTTTAAGGAAAAGGGAAGGCGGCAAAAAAAAGAGAAAAAAAAAGACCCATACACCTATTTCTTCTGTTTAAACTGTGGAATGTATTTTTAATGAAAATAAATTAGATATTTAGGTTTATTCTAGAGGTGGCGAGTACAGACATGTTGTTTCAAATGTTAAGGGAGGTATCAAACTCGTTTGTGCATGTAATCACATAAAGGGGGAATGGTACCGAATTCGTTTGTATGTGGTGTATTTATATTACCAAACAGTTAATACATTTAAATTCTTGATTTTAATCTATCTCTTAGTATGTTTTTAGACATAATTCTCGCTGACCCTTTTGAAAAAGCCCCTACATGTCACGTTTATGTCATTTGAACTTCACAGCGTCTAAAGAACACATTGTATAATTTCCAGGGTAGACCGTGTAATGACGGGACCGAGTCGCCAATCCTCTGTCTGACACTAAGTATTGACAACATCGCGATAAAAGCGCAAATACCTGAAAGAGACTTTATTTTCCTATTCAGTAATCTGAAGACTTCAAACACTTGCAAATAGCTTCAAACTTACAAATACGGTTCCGGTTTGCCTGTACGCACAACATAACTGTCGGCAAATAAGGAGACACAAAGAAATTGGTGAATCTATCTTTAAGCACCAGAAAAATGCAAAGAGCAAATTACCAAGTATTTGCGCATAACCTTTGACAAATTGAACAAGGTGAGTGTGTCTCCGAAAGCGACACAAAAGCACGTTTGTACCTTTCGTTGCAAATTACAAGCACGCGCCCTGGCGACACAGGCATCTCCGCCTTGTCAACATAATAATAGTACTGACACGATACCACATATATTTCGCATTTTGGGAATCACTGGGGGCACAAAAACAAACTAAGTTAGGGTGTGATCGTTTACTCCGATTAATTGAATGACGCGATTACGTGTTGAGTAATGGTTGGTTAATAAAAAGATAGGATATTTTGGTCATACAAAAAGAAGTTTGTTTTGTTTAACGATACCACTGGATCACATTGATTAATTAATCATCGGCTATTGGATGTTAAACATTTGGTAATTCTGACACGTAGTCATCAAAGGAAACCCGCGACATTTTTTCTAATGCAGCAAGGGATCTTTTAAATGCAGTTTCCCACAGACAGGACAGCACATACCACGGCCTTTGATATACCAGTCGTGGTGCACTGGCTGGAACGATTTTGATCATACGTCCCAGTCTATACAGAGAAAATTGTCGGCCTCGGTGGTGTCGTCATTAAGCCATCAGACTTGAGGCTGGTAGGTACTGGGTTCGTATCCCTGTACCGGCTCCTACCCAGAGCGAGTCTAACGACTCAGTGGGTAGCTGTATGGCAACTACTCCGATTTCTCTCTCACTAACAACCAACCACTAATCCTCTATCCTGGACTGACAGCCCAGATATATGAGATGTGTGCCCAGGACAGCGTGCTTGAACTTTTATTTAATATAAGCATGGAAATAAGTTGAAATGAATGAATGAAGAGAAATGTATACATGATTGGCCGTTAGATACCACTTATCTTATAACGAGTTGTTTTAAAATGTATCTAACGAGCGAAAACAACGAGTATTCTATTTCTTACATATCTTACAAACGCGTTTTCCAGCTAAAACCTCTTTACGGCTCTAGCGCTTGTAGTTAACGTATGCGTCACATACAAGTCAATGTCAGGTTAACTTGTTCGTCACAGGGTGATCAATTTCGATCATGATGTGTTTGGGGTTTGCTGGGTTTTTTTTGCTTTTTCTTTTTTTTGTTCATTGGATGGTATGCCATTGGCGACGTGGGCCCCGTTCCGCGATACAATCTTAGCAATGATGTCACCTTAACTATATAACGACATTGTGCACTTAAGGTGATCTTAGAAATATACGACGATTCGTGCCCATTTTGTTTCGTCCCTGGACGTTTCGTACATACTACCGTTTTATACCCTAGACGATTCGTCTTATGTTGAATTGCACAATGATAATGTTCGTGGAACGGGGCCCAGTTTGGTGCTCACCCAGGAGTATATCTTTACATTGTTATTGCACGTTAACAGTAGCTTTAGTGTTATATTAAAAAAAAAAAAAAAAAAATGTTCTCACCAACGGGTGTGTAAGAAAACTGTTTTCTGAGAGAGAGGTAAAAACGAAAGCCATTATATATAGTATATAAAATTATTTCAGTATATAAAATTATTTCTCTGAAGTGATTGTTTTGGTTTTTATTTTTATTTTGCTTTTACGTTTATTTATTTCACATCATCATCATCATCATCATCATCATCATCAAGGTCACATCATTATTATTATCATCATCATTATGATGATGATGATGATGATGATGATGATGATGATGATGATGATTATAATTATTATTATTATTATTATTACCCAACCTTTCAAAATATGCTATCTGTGAGCACAACCACTGGTATAATGTAGAATCAATAGATTTAAACGAAGAGTTGATTTGTTTTTAAATACATTCCCGTCCCGATCATTACATAGTCGATATTAAATGGCGTAGTGACAAGTCAAACGTTTTATTTAAACGCACTGTTAAAGAAGATTGGGACTGAAAAATCCATAATCATTGGCTGGTTTCTTAAAATGAGCTTATTGATGCAGTAAATGAATGTGAAAAACGCAGAAAGCAACAAGACAGCCATTGATCATCGTGCTGATTACAGACTGCTGCAGGTAACAAAAGTGAACTTAAAGAGCAACTCTCATCCTATATTGATCTAGAACTATTGATTATCTTTCAATAATATAGCGATGACAACCGTCGTCATTACATAATGGCATGGCACCGATTTAAATGGATTTTTTTCCAGTTACACTTCTTTTATAATTCTTGTCGCAAAAAGGCAGATAATAATAATTTATTACCTAATTATCAAAATTGTTATATGCACATATAGGCCTATGTGCATTGTTGCATTGTTTTGTGTACATTCATACATTTTTGTTTTGCCTTGTGATTGTCTGTAACAAATATGATAAATATATTATATAAACTGTTTATCTTGTTAGTTAATTATTGCTTAATGATCGCAAGTCTTTGCAAAATGCCCGTGCCGTTTTGAAATCAATTTCCGTTAAAAATGGCGTCATGTCATATTGAAAACGTTGGTAACCACACAAGTAGAATGGATACACAGGCCACTGACGCTACATTTGCAGTGTTTGTCATTTCTACCCCACAGCCGTGATAAATTCCATTCTGTCTGCATCAAAGAGCATACAAAAGATTATTTTGTTGTTAATCGCTATGAATGGTATTTGTGAAAACGTGTTTCTTAAGAATCTAGATCAGGGGTAATCAACCTGACATGGAAATAGGAACCAGCAATTGTATCAAGCCGACAATATAAATATTTTAAAATTAACAGCTACAGACACTGATTTAACGGTCTCAGATTAACGACCTTGGGATGACCGTGACAATATCAGCATTTGACGTACTTTATAAAAAGCATAAAATAAGAGCAGCAACTTACGAGTATGTAAATGTTCTGAAATATTAAGCATTTGGTCGTTATTTACGTTTCCACAAATTGTGTACAAAACAATATCTCTTTTTATTAAATGAATGATTTTTAAAAACAAACAATGTCAATTAATTTCTGAAGCCATATTTTTTTAGTTAATATCTCTGACAGAGCAACTTAATTAAACTAAGTTCTACCCCCTCCCCCCCCCCCAAACTGTTTTTTTTTAATAATAATAATAATCATCATCATAATAATGATACAATAAAATAAAGATAATGTGTTTAAAGTATCATTACCCATGTTATGCTATCCGTGTTAGAAGTATATCCTACATGTAAAATTCCTCGAAATATGTCCAAAATAAGTAATTTTATTTCTTGCTTTGAACTATAAAACATATACATTCATGTTGGTAAACAATGTATGAAAGGAGCAATACCCATTTGCTTCTTTGATATTTAATGATCTCACAATGAAGGATTAAGATGTTATAAACTTCACATGGATGCATCATGGTTTTACCCCAAAGCAGTACTTGTGTCTTTGAGCAAAGGTGCAGATACGTCACATAACTGACAACTTGTTTTGTAACCATAAAATTCAGAAAGCTCACTCAGTCGTTTCCTATTCTGAGAATGTAGCACAATGTTTGTTTGTATACAATGTAAGGACTAAGAAACTGCGGAGACTGTGAAGACGCCATGGTGAGTCCCGGTTACTGCCTCAATGAGTTTCTCAAACATCGTCCCTCCACTTCTATACAATCGTTTATCACATGCGGGCTGTATCTAGGGCGTGCCAACATCATCATCCACACACACACACACACACACACACACACACACACACACATATATATATGTGTGTGTGTGTGTGTGTGTGTGTGTGTATCTAGGGCGTGCCAACATCATCATCATCTATATATCTATATCTATATCTATCTATCTGTCTATATATATATATATATATATATATATATATATATATTCCGTCACATGGTGTACATAATCTGTTTTCGACAGGGGTTCTATTCCAGCGTCCTGTTTCTATTGGTAAATAAGTGGTACAGGTTCCGAATTTCCTTTATTGATATTAAATTATTTTTATATTTGTTATTAGGTATGGCAACAAGAAGAAAATTGTGTTTAGCTATACAACAATGAAAAATGATGTAACAGATTTCCATAATACGATTATGTCACTATTAACTGTTTGTGCTTATTCAGATCAGTCATATGTCTTCGTGCATCATCTGTACACATTTAATCTGTACACATTATAATATTGTATTAGGTATATTTTGTTTTCATTGAAATATATTGAGTTGATTTTCATTTTGGTCTAGTTTGGTTTGTCCTGTTGTTCGGTGAGAAGGGTGTTTTGTTTTGTTTCAATATTTTTACATGGCTGAACACAGAAACTGTTATAAGCAATGAGAAATATTAATATTAAAATTCTCCAAAAACCTATTTATATAAATAATACAGCGAAACACTGGATGTTTTACACAGTCCCTTTTGAAATATCAGTACCGAACAGAACCTCTCTAAACCGGATACCCCTTTAACTCGGAATGTTTACTTAACCTGTGGATATTTGGTTTTGAAGGGCTTCCCTGTATTATTTATATAAATAGATTTTATTCTTGAGGTTTTTTGTGTGTGTGTCGTTGGGTTGTTGTTGGGGTTTTTTGGGGGGAGGGGAATATCGGGGGAAAACTTCCACCTTGATATCTGTTACAGAGCGAGAAATCATCTGGTAAGCAGTTTTAATTCTTGGATTTTATAACGTCAGTTACATGACGTTGCCCACTTTATAACTTAAAATTAATTTCAGACAAACACTTTCTAACCTGCAAACCTTTTGGATTTTCTTACTGTACAGGCTTTGAGAATTAAACTCTTCTCTGTATAATTCAGTTTGTGTTTGCTTTATGAAACCTTTGACAATTTGTGGATTGCTGTTGTTCATTTGAAGACGTCTGCGGTATTTCGTGGCTCTGTTTGTACTGACATGACAAACTCGGAAATATTTGGAGGAATTAACCAAGTATTTAGTTCATGCGCAAGACAACGATTGGGGGCAGATCTAGGACATTTTAGGGGAGGGGGCTAAGGGGAAATGGGCATATTGAACAATTCGTGAAAAGTGCAAGCAAATGAAAAAACCCTTAAAGGTCAGTAAAAGAAAGAGGTACTTTAATACGTTTAGGGGGTGGATCCCCTGCTCCCGTTTTGGGATCTGTTTCTGACGATGAAATTTATTGAGAGATATGTTAAAGCTGCTCTCTTATTGTCGAATCATTTAGAATAGATCATCAACATTTGTTTTCTTACAGTCTTTATTCTTCCACAACCTTTGGTGAAAGTTCCTTATTTACGTCAATAAAAATCATAAATGGATTATTCTTCATGTTAATCGTGGCAGGCCATCGGTCTACAGGCTGGTAGGTACTGGGTTCGGATCCCAGTCGAGGCATGGGATTTTTAATCCAGACACCGACTCCAAACCCTGAGTGAGTGCTCCGCAAGGCTCAATGGGTAGGTGTAAACCACTTGCACCGACCAGTGATCCATAACTGGTTCAACAAATGCCATGGTTTGTGCTATCCTGCCTGTGGGAAGCGCAAATAAAAGATCCCTTGCTGCCAATCGGAAGAGTAGCCCATGTAATGGCGACAGCGGGTTTCCTCTCAAAATCTGTGTGGTCCTTAACCATATGTCTGACGCCATATAACCGTAAATAAAATGTGTTGAGTGCGTCGTTAAATAAAAAAATTCTTTCTTTCTTTTCTTCATGTTAAACACTGACCCCATTTTACTGTTTTGTGTTACAATGAGAAGAAGAATCAGACTAAAACACGGAATAAATATTCGACCACACGTCTCTATTCAATCATTACGCAGTTTCTTCCTCTTTATGCAACTTGTATTGCTTTGTTCATAAAAAGCTGTCAGGAAACGTAGATGAACTAATAAGGAAATCTTTCCAAAACAATAAAATACATGTTTATGTTATTACACTTATTGACTGGTCTATGAGGAAGTGAGGCTACAATAAAGTAAACCAGCCCAGTGCTAAAGCGCTCGCTTCATGCGCGGTCGGTCTGGGATCGATCACCATCGGTGAGGCCATTGGGCTATTTCTCGCTACAGCCAGTGCAATACGACTGGTATAGCAAAGACCGTGGTATGTGCTGTCCTGTCAGTGGGATGGTGCATATAAAAGATACCTTGCTACTAATGAATTTTTTTGTATTGGATTTCCTCTCTAAGACTATACGTCAAAATTACCTTTTCTTTTGACATCCAATAGCCGATAATTAATATGTTCTCTGCTCTAGTGGTGTTGTTAAACATAACAAACGTTTTCTCAAAGACTATATGTTCGAATTACCATATAGCCGATGATAATTAATCAATGTCCTCTAAAGGTGTCGATAAACAAAATAAAGTTTATTCTTTCACACACTTTGGTCGTAGTTGCTTATTTAGAAGGAAGGAAATGGTTTATTTAATGACGCACTCAACACATTTTCATACGGTTATATGGCGTCAGACATATGGTTAAGGTCCACACAGATATAGAGAGAGGAACCCGCTATCACCACTTCATGGGTTATTCTTTTCGATTAGCAGCAAGGGATTTGTTATATGCACCATCCTACAGACACAATAGTACATACCACGGCCTTTGTTACACCAGTTGTGGAGCACTGGCTGGAACGAGAAATAGCCCAATGAAGTTGCTTATTTACGACACATAATAAAACATGTATTATTCTCCATGTTAAACAAGCCTGGCGTCATTTTACTGTTTTGTGTTGCATAGCGAAGAAGAATCAGACTAAAACATGGAATAAAAGTTCGACTACACGTCTCTATCCGATCATTACGCGGTGTCTTCCTCTTTATACAACTTTTATTGCTTTATTCATAAAACAAACTGTCACGAAACATAGATGAACTAATAAGGAAATCTTTCCAAAACAATAAAATACATGTTTATGTTATTACACTTATAGGCTGGTCTATGAGGAAGTGAGGCTACAAATAAAGCAGACTTAAGCAGTCATCAAGGTGGCTTCTTAACTCGGATGATTACTTACAAGAGGTGGTCACATGAACAGGTTTAACTGTAAGCGAATTTGTTTCCAATTTTAAGAACTAGCCGCCTATAAACAGAGTAACAACCCAATTGATCACAGCTCTGTTGATCTTCAAATGGGCGTTTCAATAATTCGACAAACATGCTGCGAAATCGAGAGCAGCCTATAAAATGGACATTAAAAACTTGGCTAGTAAATAGCTAGAAGGGTGTGCACTTGTCTTGCATTAAAAAGATAAGCCACAAGCGACACACGCTGAACAAGCGAAACAAGGCTGTCGTTTCTGTATTGGCAGTTGTCAAAGTGTCAGTTGGTGCAGCGTGTGAGTATTGCGTCTGAGGGACAAACCACCCGTGTGTGTACACATTAACCAGTTGTCATGTGAAAAGAGACCACCCTGCCGTAACCATTCTACCGAAATGTATAGACACCACAAATAATGGCTCGTTTGTTCTGTATAGTTTTAGTCACATATTATATAACAAAAACAGATTTCAGCACGATTAGACGTAGTATGAATAAATAGTATTCGTAAAGGGACACACCTCACTTTAGATAGTTAATATAATTTCCTACCCGTTAAAATCCATTACACATATTGGTATTCCATAACAATATAAAAACTGCGAATAACAGAGAAAAATAGGACTAATTAATTTCAGAAAACTCTTGGCATAGTTATTAATATTAATATCTGAATTTAAAGAATGTTAAGAGTTTTAAAAATCGATGTTTTGTTTATAAAATATTAATACTTGAAATTATTTCATAAGCATGCGGATTTATGGGTGTAATAATTTGAAATACGTGGATATTAATATTTGTTTGTGATTGTTAAATTCGTGAAAATTAGTTAAACAATATTCAGATACAACATAAAATAACAATAATTGTTTCCT
Source organism: Gigantopelta aegis (assembly GCF_016097555.1). Taxonomy (NCBI): domain Eukaryota; kingdom Metazoa; phylum Mollusca; class Gastropoda; order Neomphalida; family Peltospiridae; genus Gigantopelta; species Gigantopelta aegis. The sequence continues at coordinate 13,844,574 of NC_054704.1, forward strand.
TATATTAAATGTACACCTGGAAGTGAAAAACGTTCTGCGCGCACTAATATCGTTGTTGGCAGTCGATAAAGAAAATAATAAAATAGAAGAATACCTTCTTAACGATCAGTAGGCCTATTATGTTGCTGATGGTTGTCAACAGCGAATAAGGAGCATGGTGTTTTTTAGAAGTGTGAACTACGGTCAGATAAACTTATACACATTTATAATAAATCTTCGATGGAAGGAAAGAAATGTTTTATTTAACAACGCACTCAACACATTTTATTTACGGTTAAGGACCACACAAATATTGAGGGAGGAAACCCGTTGTCGCCACTTCATGGGCTACTCTTTTCGATTAGCAGCAAGGATCTTTTATATGCACCATCCCATAGACAGAATAGCACATACAACGGTCTTTGATGTACCAGTGGTGGTGCACTGGTTGGAGCGAGAAATAGTCCAATGGGCCCACCGACGGGAAGCGATCCCAAACCGACCGCGCATCAAGCGAGCGCTTTACCACTGGGCTACGTCTTGCCCCGAATCTTCGATGGTGTTAGAAGTGAGATTTCACGTACAAGAACATTCAGTGGAGATCAAATCGCAATAGTTAACGTGAAATTCAAAGTTCTGACTATCGTCTCTCAAATCAAATTTAAAGCAGGATTCGTTGTTGAACCGTCAACCAGAAATTGATCCTTACATATTGTTATTTCATTCAGGTCAACAGCGGTTCGCTACTGCCTTAACGACATTATAATTAATAACCTGCAGAGACTGCTTGTAAAATATTATCAGCTGAATCGACGAAGCCTGTTTTTCTTAAACGCAGGTGTTTAAGCATTGTAAATGTATATAGCGTGTAGGACATAAATGAGCTTTGTAAATTCGGCTCCCTGTTTTTACTACAAAAAATCATCTGCTACAAGGATTGATGGGGGTATTTAGGATTTTAAAAATAAATTATTAAGTTTTAAAACCCATTGCTTAACCAAATGTATTACTTGCGCATTTGTGTTTTACAAGCGAATTGCGTTTGTCGCTAAATCGGTGTAAAAATGTGGATACCGAAGGCTCTGTTAGCAGCGACGATAACACCATCAAATATCATGAGGGGTTAACTTCAAAGTGGAGCCTGCCGAAAGGTGTTTCTTTGGATTAACGTGCGTGTGTGTGTGATATTCAGCCGTGGCCGGCCCACGACACGCACTAGAAGCCTCTGTTGACGCAAAGATTGTACATTGTACCCGGACAAAAAACCGAATAGCGGAGAGACAAGGAGAAGTCAAATACAATTAATCGTCTGTTTGAAACGAGATATTTCCAATGAGATTAGCAACGCCATTAAAATTGTTTTGTGCTCAGTGTCTGTTGACTTCGGTGTGTGTGTGTGTGTGTGGTCTGTATGTTGTGTGCATATACAACCATCCATTCATCCACCCATGCATAACACATGCATACGTAACGTATGAACATATATACATACACACATATATCAATACATACATACATACATGTCGCTACGTACGTAGGGCGGGAATGGATGGATGTATATGCACACAACATGAAGTTATTGCGGTGGTCTGGTTCGAGACCCAGCAACGACATGAGGGACAATTTGTAAGGAGTTTATCCCTAGTGCCAATGCGTTAATATCTATTTATCATATAGTAGTCAGGTTTTTATTTTTATTATTTCCCCCTTAAAGAGTAAAAAGAAAGAAAGAAATGTTTTATTTAACGACGCACTCAACACATTTTATTTACGGTTATATGGCGTCAGACATATGGTTAAGGACCACACAGATATAGAGAGAGGAAACCCGCTGTCGCCACTTCATGGGCTACTCTTTTCGATTAGCAGCAACGGCTCTTTTATATGCACCATACCACAGACAGGGTAGTACATACCACGGTCTTTGATATACCAGTCGTGGTGCACTTGCTGGAACGAGAAATAGCCCAATGGGCCCACCGACGGGGATCGATCCCAGACTGACCGCGCATCGAGCGAGCGCTTTATCACGGGGCTACGTCCCGCCCCCCTCCCCCCCCCCCTTTAAAGAGCGGTGTGACACTATTCTATGACACACTTTTTAAAAATGACTATTTATCAATGTGTATACAAGTATGTATTGCTGTCCTCCCCATTGTCATATATTTGACATGTAATCGTAACATACGGAAATATTAGATTTGTCGTGTAAACTTAAAGACTGACTTCCACCAAGAGCGTACTTGAGATCACAATGTTTATTTGTATGCGTACCTGTGTGTGTTTCATAGCGGGTGATCGATTACCAACATATTGAACTGATTAACTGTCAGCCATGTGATACACGACCGTCTCGATACTTTATTATTTTACAGCGCCGGTGTCTGTACTGATACTCGACTTCTTTGTGTGTGTCCCTATCGTGTATTTGGAGGGTGCACATGGCGAGATTAAACATGTCTGCAGTTTCTCTTGGCAATGAAATATTTACGACAAGAAGTTTTGGCCAGGACGTAAGAAACAATATTGCGTGTACCAGACAAACGGGTGCCAAGTATGTCCGACTTAAGAAGAAATAAATATAGGCTTGGACCAACATGTTAGGAAGAAAATGTTTGTTAAACTTGACCGATTGATAAAAACTGTCCTTTTTTTCTCTTTTTTTCGGGGGATTTTTTTTTTTTTTTTTTTTTTTTTTTTTCAGTTTTCCTTTTCTGTTTTTTTCAAGGCATAACATGTTTTGTGAACACTATATAACATAGGCGTACGGGCTTCCATTTTTACAAGTGTGTGTGTGGGGGGGGGGGGGGGGGGGTAGGCAGACTTTTTCCCGAATCTGGATAACAACATTTATTCATATTAATATTACCACCAAACGGTAAACGAATCACTACGCATTTTACTAATTTTGAGGGTAGAATGATAGAAATGTATAATAAAAAGGTCTAATATTTCCAGAATATCTGTACCATTTTTGACTGAATTTGAGGTTTTCCTCCAGCACTAAGGGGAGGGGGGCAGTTGACTCCACCCCACCCCCACCCTTGTTTCGTACGCTTATGCTATATACAAACGGGTGCCAGTTTTCCCATTATATAAAAAAGAAACAGATATACGTCCGAGTCAAAAGAAATGGTTTACAAAAATATTGTGAGGTTTTTTCTTTAAAACAGAATAATAAAAATGTTGACGATAATAGGAAGTTAGTGTACAAAATGATCGTATTTATAACGTGAAATAAAAGTTAAAACCGTTTTGAAAACTATATCCTTGACTCGCACGTATTTATTCTACAACATGGACATCCTACTATCCTGTGAGCCGAGCGGTGTCGTATTGTAGTTTTGTTTTAATTGTTTACATCACGGTGTTTCGTTCAGTGTTGTCACAGCAGATTCGTGTCTATAGTTTAACACACACGTCAGCACGGGTATCGAATTGCTAGTTAACTAGGACATTACTTAGATGAAAAAAATGGTATTAATGTCCTGAGCAGTTGTACTCATTTGTATACTTTAGACTCCTAGATAAAGGTCGTGCACTTCCTTTCAGTATGCCACGTTTACAAGCAATACATTATACCTGTACAACTACCACTGTCACCATGATCCGTGCCAGGATTTTACTTCAATGACTCGGTGAAATATCCAAGCTTTACGTGTTAATAGATGTGTAATTCTTAGCTTAATTTAAAAGAATTGTTGCCACTAAAACCACTCGAGTTAAAAGTATAATTGTAAAAGAACAAACCCACATCTTCAGGAGAAGAAATAAAAGAACATGGTTGGAAAGTAAGCCAGTAAGGCATAAAATAGAATAAAAAACTAGCTTGGAAGTTTAAAAAATACTAATTTTAAAATATATGTACTCTTTCACTATGTGCTATTATAGAGAATCACTGAGTAGTAGTAGTGGTACACTGGCAGTAGCCTATACTGGCAGTAGTTCTGAAGTTTTCTGTTTCAACTTCGACTTATTTTAACATGCTCATATACCACTAAGGTTTCGAGCATCTCTCTCCCGGGAACCGCCCCTGGATAGTCAGGGGCATGATCCGGGACAGTAGTTTCTTGTTAGCTCTTTTCGAATCCCCCTATGAAGGCTGATTTATCCATTGTATTTATGAAATGGACATTCCTTTCACTTGTATGAAAATTACTATGAAGCTAATTATTGCATATCTCAACAAATAAATAGGTGTGTAGGTCATTTTGACAATAGTGTGCATAATGCTATCGTCATTTTAATATGCCATTTCGTATATCATGTTACACATTTGAATGCATATGTATTAGTTAATATGTTACGCAAGAAGCAATAAACTTATTCGTTTTGCTTTGTTGTTATTTTGTATGTTTGTGTGTCTGTGTTGTTGAATTGAGCCCTAGTCTGGTTGCGTGTGATATCATGGTAAATAGAACACCACGCATCACTAAAAGCAATAACTGGGGGAGGGTGGGGTCAGTAAAACTGCAAAATTTATTATGCGAAGGTATTACAGTAAAACATATACCTGGCCGTACCTAGCATACAGTAGATTGGGGTTCTCAGATAAAATGGTTCAGAGCAAAGTAATATATATGGCTTCAACAGCTAAATAACAAGGGCACATCTTCGCATTTTTCGGGTGGAGGAAACAACTACCAACCCTGACACAGTACCCCACCCACCAATGTTAGGCACGGCCTACCTACCAACGAATTCGCAAATATATATATATATATATATATATATATATATATATATATATATATATATATATATATATATATATATATATATATATATTCAAATAACAGAATATTCTGTAACCCACCTGCTGAGTGTTGGACCGTCCCGTTCTCTGAAGCGATGACGTCATGGCATCATCTATGATCTTTCTCTGCTGTTCCTTGAGAAGCTTCAGTTCATCCAGCCCCTGCATGCTGGCCTCCAGTCTGGCGCGCATCCTGTCCGAGTCGGTCCGCCTGAGAATCGGAATCCGGATACTGCCCGGTAACTCACTTAAAGACCTGCTCCTCCTGATCACAGGCATGGTAAGATTCTTCGAAGGAAGAAAACTCGTGTCTTGTTCCTTGGTCATTTCTGCTGTCATACTGAGCACTGCTGAAATTTAAACTCGCGTTAGGGCCTGGGCAAAAAAGCACTCCATACACTGCAGCTACGATGCTTCCTACCTTCCTGGTGTTCCATTATCAACAAACATGTATGATATCCTTATAGAAAATAAGGAATGTGATTACGGTAGACATGTTGATAGGCAGGCAACATGTTTCATTACACGCACGATATCCAAAATTGGATACGGGTCACAACGGTTTTTGACACAGGTTTATTTACAGGGTGTAACAAAAGGTAGATAAAAGATAAGTCATCCCCGTGTTTTGTGTCACTTGGGAATGTTACAAAACAAAGTCGGTAACACTGCAAACATTATCTCGTAACGCGCAATTTGTTATGGAGGTTTTTGTGATAAAAGTCTTGGTCGAATATAACGACAGCTAAGTAGTCGATGGGGTAATACGAAAACGTGTCCTATGATTAGACACAAAACAAATGCACGTTATCTGTCAAGTTGTACACTTTTCCTGGAAACTCCCAGCACATCAGTGGAGAAATCACAGAAAACAGCTGACATCATTACAATGTTTAATTGAGACGGAAACGTAAAACTAGAAGTTGTCAACTTGCACGAACCACCTGTATATTCACCTCAGTGGTATAGACTTCACGTAACTCACAGCGGTAGTGCAGTACTATAGAACTGCAACCAATCAGCTGTGAGGTTAGAGATAAATATAAATACATACATGTATCCTTCTTCTTTATACGTGGAAACAAATCAATCATATTTTTCTTCTACTTTCTTTTCTCCTCCCTCTCGGGAACGCACCGCAGCCCCCATTTGCCGCGCCGAAGTCTCACTGAACGAGTCACAGACGTCTGCTAGCTGTCTAAGCTAAGTGTACACTTGCTTTTTTTTTGTTGTCCAGATCAGCTGAAGTAACGTCAAATTTGGACACACCGACACGGAGCGGGTTTGACTCCGTATTGACACAACACGACTCGCCGGGGACGGTGAAAGCACAAGCGCAACGTATCGTTGCCTTTAGTTTATCCGCCACAAGCGCCGGATGGGCAAACAACTGCTACTGCTGCCCCGCAGTCATTGTAGAATATTTGTGCACTGTATGTACTTCATTAGATTCAGCCTTTTATTACGAGTCACCTACACGGCGGACGGACCCGCTCTACTTAACCGAGCGGAGGTTTAAATGAACTTTGATTTTTCTGTGGGTTTGTGTGTGCGTGTGTGTGTGTACGGATGTGTGTGTGTACGTGTGTGTGTGTGTGCGTATGTGTGTGTGCGTTCACCTGTACGTTTGTGTGTGTGTGTGTGTGTGTGTGTGTGTGTGTGTATGTGCGTGTAGATAGATGGCTAGATAGATAGACCACATGTACATGTACACGTATATAATATAATATGAAGGTTCAGGCATGTCCTTCCAAGGCAAAATGTCTAGTTTGTGCCCGAATACCTGCTCAGGCCTGCTTTAGTTTGTCTATGGTGGGTTGTTTCTTGTTTTGTTTTGTGTGTGTGTGTGTGTGTGTGGGGGGGGGGGGGGGGGGGGGGTTCTTTCTTTCTGGGTGGTTTTATATATGTGTATGTGGTTGTTTTTCCCCATAATATTATATATATAGTGAAACCTACCCAAGTGAGTCTGTTTGACGGTCACCTGTCTTAAGAAATCATGGGATATTTCATTCTGTTCTTATTTAAGTGTGTAAATATATAAATGTCTTATTCTTGCCAATATTATATGTAAATGCATTACAAAACGTTCAATACATTTGGTGGTTTTTAATGCAAAAAAAAAAAAAAATTCAATCAATCAATAAATTAATGAATCAATAATTAACAGGTGACCTTCTTCAACTGTGAAATGGTCTGATATAGTCCAAACCAACCTGCATTAGGCGGGCTCCTGTCTAAAGGTCATCTTTTATTGACCTCATTTGCTGGCTGCTTAAATAACACGGGTTTCACCGTATACATACTTCATGTGAAGACTGGGAGGTACACACCATATAATTGTCGTTTCGGCAGCTTTCCGAAGACTACCACTGTTGTGGTTTAACAAAAGCCGGGTCCCCTCTGTATAAATATATTCTCTCAGTCGCTAGGTACCAGCGAGGTGTCAGCTTAATTACGACGGGGAATCGAAGTGGGAGTTATCGCACGTTCCTATGAAGCTTTTTCTTCGTCGCTAGATTGTAAAAACAGGTGGAAAACAGAGTTTTAATTGTCACCAGAACACAACGGCTGATTGTCAAACCGCAAGCATAGGTGTTCTTTCCGAACTTAGTAGCCATTAAATATCAATAACCAAAAGAATGTCAACATGTGAATACTGGTATGCTGGTTTTGGCGGTTCTGTAACTGCGTTAGGAATTTAAAGAAAGAATTTTGTTTATTTTACGACGCACTCAATACATTTTAATTACAGTTATATGGCGTCAGTCGTATGGTTAGGGGCAACAGAGATAAGTAGATAGGAAACCCGCTGCCGCCACTTCATGGGCTACTCTTTCGATTAGCAGCTTGACACAAACGGGGTAGTAGGCCTACATACAACGGCCTTAGTTACAACAGTTGTGGAGCACTGGCTGGGACGAGAGATGGCCCAAAGGATCCACCGATGGGGATTGACCCTATGTATGTGTTGTCCTATCTGTGGGAAAGTGCATATTAAAGATCCCTATTCACTAATGTAAAAATATAGCGACTTTCCTCTAAAAATCATGTGCAGAATTACCAAATGTTTGACATCCAGTATTAATTTATTAATGTGCCCTAGTGTTGTTAAACAAAACCGATTTTAACACGCACTGATGCACGCACGGACACAAATACCGCGGACAGATTGACACAGCGGGAGAGATAGTTTATCACAGATCTATATATGATATATGTGTGTGTGTGTGCTGAATTACCTACACGTCAGGGTTCAAATTAGTGTCACGACCTATCAAATATACATGTGTGTGAAGATTAGTCTGGTTTCATTTAATCTTCACTACAACCACTAAAAAAGTGTGCAGTTTTGTTTCTATTACATATGTTTGTGTGTGCGAGAGAGAGAGAGAGAGAGAGAGAGAGAGAGAGAGAGAGAGAGAGAGAGAGAGAGAGAGAGAGAGAGAGAGAGAGAGAGAGGGGGGGAGTAAAGAGAGACAGGGGGCCAAGACGGGGAGAGCGAGGCGGGAGAGATAGGAAATATTTTATTTAACGACGCACTCAACACATTTTATTTACGGTTATATGGCGTTGGACATATGGTTAAGGACCACACAGATATTGAGAGAGAAAACCCGCTATCGCCACTTCATGTCCTACTCTTTTCGATTAGTAGCAAGGGATCTTTTATATGCACCATCGCACAGACAGGATAACACATACCACGGCCTTTGATACACCAGTCGTGGTGTACTGGCTGGAGCGAAAAAAATAGCCCAGAGAGAGAGAGAAATTTGATAACTGACATAGAGTCGTAGAGAGGAAACCCGCTTCATTTTTCATTGGTAACAAGGGATCTTTCATATGCACTTTCCCACAGACAGGAAATCACACACCACGGCTTTTGACCAGGTGTGGAGAAAAAAAAACAATCAACTGAATGGATCAACCGAGGTGGTTCGATCCTGCGACGCAAGCACCTCGGGTGAGCGCTCAACCGACTGAGGTAAAATGCTGCCTCAATACGATCTAATGCAGGTCAGTAAAGAAGGGTGGGATGTTAGTTAACCATAATAGGCTATGTTTTTTATATTATTTAATTTCTTTTACGACTTTGTTTTATATATACCAGTCGTATTCAGACAGGGCACCACATACCGAATAATTTTGGAATTTCTGTATCGACCATCGGTTATAATCGATTTGCACCATCTGATCAAGTTTCGATTATAAATCGGTTAAAACTGTATAAATCAATGTTTTAATTATTAGGACTAGGTACCTAGTGTCGTGTTGGGGACAGGACGTAGCCCAGTGGTAAAGCGCTCGCTTGGTGTGCGGTCGGTTTAGGATCGATCCCCATGGGGCTATTATTCGTTCCAGCCAGTGCACCACGACTGGTATATCAAAGGCTGCGGCATGTACTATCGTGTCTGTGGGATGGTGCATATAAAAGATCCCTTGCTACTAATGGAAAAATGTAGCGGGTTTCTTCTCTAAGACTATCTATTTCGGAATTACTAAATGTATGGTATCCAATAGCCGATGATTAATAAATCAATGTGCTCTAGTGGTGTCGTTAAACAAAAAAAAAACACACTGTTGTCGTGTTCACCGGAAAAGAATGTACAAATCGATAATTTTGTATTTAATATCTATTCACTGTGTATCTGTTTTCCGTACATACAAATGAAAACAAACGTAAACTTTGGTAGAGCCTACCCGATCAATTTTCGATTATAATCGATTATTGGAACATCACTAATACCGACATTAGTATGAATGTTATTGTGTGTGTGCGTGCGTGTGTGCGTGCGTGTGTGTATATGTTGTTGGGGGTTTTTTGGAGGGCGGGGACGGGAGTGTTTTTAATGTTTGTTCGTTTCTTGATTTGTTGGGTGGTATTTTGTGTATGGTGGGGTTGTTTTTGGTGGGGGGTATTATTTTATGATTTATTTATTTATATTTTGTTGTTGTTTTAGGGTTATATGGGTTTTATGTGGGGTTGTTGTTGTTGTTGTTGTCGTTGTTGTTGTTGTTGTTGTTGATGTTGTTGGTTTGTTTTTATTTGATTGTTTTTACTTGTTTGGGTATGGGGGATGTATTTTATTTTATGTTCATACCCGAAGGTTTAGCACTGTTGTTCTTAGTTCAACGTCTGACCCCGCCAGAGGTTCAGGTAAGAAAGACTGATGGAACCCTAGCTAGGCACATTAAACTTCACAGCCAACGCGTAGCATATGATTGTACGCTTAAATTCTCCACAATTTACATATTAATATTTGCACAATTGACGCATGCACCCACTATACACGCCAGGTGAATGGTCTGGAAACAACTGGTGTGAATTCAATACCTATACATGCATACAGACAGACAGAAATAGCATGTGAATGACGCATCACACATGCATTTGTAATATCTAATCTAAAGAAGGCGTAAAGAAATGGAATTGAATTCAACGGGCGATCCTATCATAATATAAGTGGGGTGGCAGCATAACAAGAATTAGAGCAGAGTAATAAAGGGTGTTCGTCTAGTAGACCAAATTGGTTCTTTTAACCGCCACCCCACCCCTCCTCGCCCCCACCCCAGTAGGTACTGCCCTGTTGAATAAATATATGGGATACATTCCAGTGGTTAAAACAAACACTATTACAATAAAATGTGAAACGAGTTTTACGAATTGACACGTGTAATTTTCTCTTGCTGAGGAATATAAATTTGACGCTCAGATGATAAATATTAATGGAGGATGTAATTTATGTTGGTGTAAGTATGCTGCCATGAGCACGCAACAGGGCTGTAATAGATATCTGTCTAGTAGGAGAGATGTCAATAATTATAATGGGTGTAATATTTTGAGATACAAGTCAAACATATATTACATATACTAAACTGTACATTTATGGCATATCGTCTGTCTCTCTCTCTCTCTCTCTCTCTCTCTCTCTCTCTCTCTCTCTCTCTCTCTCTCTCTCTCTCTCTCTCTCTCTCTCTCTCTCTAACCCGTAAACTTGTGAATTGGCTGGGATCTGCTTTAAATCTATTCCACTAAATAAAATGAATATCAATAATTTTTCAGAGTTAATTTCACGTCACAAAATAATTTATCAACATAGCTGGTCGGCAGTTTGTGTTTCTACAGCAAGTTGTTCCTCATTTCAATACGGGTTTACTGTGTTTCTACAGCAAGTTGTTGCTCATTTCAATACGGGTTTACTGTGTTTCTACAGCAAGTTGTTGCTCATTTCAATACGGGTTTACTGTGTTTCTACAGCAAGTTGTTGCTCATTTCAATACGGGTTTACTGTGTTTCTACAGCAAGTTGTTGCTCATTTCAATACGGGTTTACTGTGTTTCTACAGCAAGTTGTTGCTCATTTCAATACGGGTTTACTGTGTTTCTACAGCAAGTTGTTGCTCATTTCAATACGGGTTTACTGTTAAACCTTTGATAAACATAAACACATAATTGTAGGCCATAAACACTTGTGTTTGACTATCTACGTACATGTTTGGCTGAAATGAGTTTATTTATCAGTTCTTGTGTATACGGTCGAACAGTGCACGGCTGTGTGGTAGACCCAATGACGGCTGTCACCACCTCGACCTCGTCATTTAACATATTCTGGAATGTCGCAGTGAACCTTCATAAAATCAAATTGCAAACAACACATTCCGTTAGATACAAACCTGCAACCAACACATATGGTTTGTCTTCAAACAATAAATTAATAGCATATTTTGCAATGTTCGAATTGCAAATAATATATTCTTTACATATTCTAATTGCAAATTAAGGGGGAAAACATTGTCATCAAATTAAAAATACATTTGTTGTTAAATTACAAAGCTAAAGCATATTTTGCTGCTTTTAGATTACAAACAGTACATTTTGTTGTGTTCTAATTGTAAATAAGAATTTGTAGACTGTCACCAAATTGCAAACAATAGATTATTATGTCTTCAAATTACAAAAACAACACATTGTGCTATTTTCAATTTAACAGTACGTTTCTTATCTTCATCTTTAAAACAATATATTGTTTCTGTCGTCAAATTGTAAACAGTAAAATATATATTTAAATTGTAAGCATCACATTTTGTTATATTCAAACTGTAGTTAACAAATGGTGTTGTCTTCAAGTTGAGAGAAGGGGTGGGACGTAGCACAGCGGTAAAGCGCTCGCTTGGTATGCGGTCAGTCTAGCATTGATCCACGTTGGTGGACCAATTGGGCTATTTCTAGTTACAGCCAGTGCTCCACAACTGCTATAACAAAGGCCGTGGTATGTACTATCCTGTCTGTGGGATGCTGCGTATAAATGATCCCTTGATACTTATGGAAAAATATAGCTGGTTTTTTCTCTGTGACTATATGCTAATCGGAACGAGTATCCCATGAAGTGGAGTCAGCGGTTAACCATATGTCCGATACATATAACCGTAATTAAAATGTGTTGAGTGCGTTGGTAAATAAAACATTCATGTCTTCCTTCAAACTGAGAGAAGTTACGCGTATAAATTGTCATGTGGTTAAGCGGGAGTTCATGGATATACTGAGGTCGTAAGATCGATTCAACTTCATTGACAATTTAGGGTTTTCTGGTACACTTAAGCATCAGCTATACCAAAAGCCGTGGTATCTGATATCATTTTTTGCTGACAAAGTTTGTTTTATTTAACAACGTCACTAGAGCACATTGATTTTTATCTTATCATCGGCTATTGGACGTCAAACATATGGTCATTTTGACACTGGGTTTTTTTTTTACAGGAAACCCGCTGTCGCCACATAGGCTACTCTTTTACGAAAGGCAGCAAGGGATCTTTTATTTGCGCTTCCCACAGGCAGGATAGCACAAACCATGGCCTTTGATGAACCAGTTATGGATCACTGGTCGGTGCAAGTGGTTTACATCTACTCATTGAGCCTTGCGGAGCACTCACTCAGGGTTTGGAGTCAGTATCTGGATTAAAAATCCCATGCCTCGACTGGGATCCGAACCCAGTACCTACCAGCCTGTAGACCGATGGCCTAACCACGACGTCACCGAGGCCGGGTTTTTTTGCTGACAAATGCAGCTAAAGGGCAAAGTGTTAACAGAAGACAAAAATGTATTGAGCGGAAGCGGGTATAATTTTTTACATTTTAGACCAAAACTATGCCACAAAAGCCACAGGGTACCAAAGAGAACAGAAGAGAGCCTTATTTCTGTGAGATCACCGAACGGTGATACACTGAGGTGATTTACAGCCAATCATTGAAATATATTCCTAGGAGTCATTACACAAACATGTTTCTTGCATAACACCGTAAGAAACCTCTACCCTGTATTACCACTGCGTGACACGTGCTTCGCGAAACACTTTGAAACTTGTTAAGACCTTGTCGGTAAATACCACACTTAAATGTCACACAAATTCGCCTTTCCTAAAAATAAAAAATTAGTTTCAACGTCAACACTGTGGACGGTAACAGCAAAAGTGAGTCAGCTGACATACCTCCGCGTGGTACATTAAAAGGAAAAGCTAGTAAAGGAGAAAGTCCGTCAATATTGACGCCGCAACTTAGATCTGCGTCCCCTCAATATTATTAAAGCGCGGTCAACTTAGATACATTACACGAACACGTGAGGCGAAGTTGAGGTCCCGCAACCCGGCTTAATGCGACTTGACCGTTACCTTAAACAAAAGGTAGACGGCGATTACATTTCAGACGATTTCAATGAAAGGTATACTTCAAAGAGTTCGCACCCGGGGTGTGATGTCCTCCTGCTGTTTGGACAAACACGTTCCTAGTGTTAATTATATACTAGCATATTCCTGTCTATACTAACATCACATTTCATAAACCTGTCGCTCTAGCTATTCATGGCTACATGCCTGTTCGTCTGCCTGTATGTATTTTGCTGCAACCTAGGGGTTTTTCCGCCTTATGTTACTCATAAAATTGGCCTGTTCCACGGCACTAGCCTAAACTTAAAGCAAATATTGACGGGTGTGGTAGGTGTGTATCACAAATAGCTACACCATATAAACATATAATCGTTGTTTTAGATACCAGTAACTGATGATGATAATGATGATGTAAAGTTGAACAGACAAATAGAAGTTGAAAGATATGTGATGGTGGTGGATTGGAAAGAAAACAAACGAAGCTTAAAGTTTAGAGAAAGAAAATAGATAGACTGAAAACTATTGTGAAGTATTACCAAGAGCACAACTGACAAGAATTAATGGACTGATGTAAAGAAATAATGTAACACACAAATGTATAATAACAGCAAATATTGACTGTAACCAAAACTCTCATTCATAATATCAGAAGGTTAGCTGTGTTGCTGGCAGTCGGTCTCACAGTACTGACATTCAATCCCACATTACATCTGTGTGTTTTATACAGGCATATCTTATGTAAGAGTGAATTAAATTAGGTCTTAAATGTCATGCCTTCCTTTATTTATTTCCATTATCAGATTGCGGGATCTTCCGCCGCCTCTGTACATTGTAATATGCCTGCTTAGGAAGCGGTAAAACCTGCTAGCCGTGTATGGTATATTCTTTTTACCGATTGTCAAAACGGGATCTTTTCGTAAAAGTTAAAGTTTGTTTTGTTTAATGACACAACTAGAGCACATTTATTTATTAATCGACTATTGGACGTCAACCATTTGGTAATTTTGACATAGTCTTAGAGAGGAAACCCGCTACAGTTTCCCGTGATAAGGGATATTTTGTATGCACTTAGTCTTTCCTCGCATACGAGGCAGCATATAACACGGCTTTTGATACACGAGGCGTGGAGGACATGGTTCGTGTGGCTTGTATTCGTGTTGGATTTCTCGGTTGGTCGGGAGGTTAACGTCACAGACCATCAACAGTCACGCAAATCAGTGCAAAAACCTGTGTTTTATTATCGTACCTTATCCACTGATATGATACTAGTGTTGCAGAAACTCCAGGGTTTGAACCCAGTACCTAGCAGTTTTAAGTCGAAATTAAATTAAAGTTTGTTTTCTTTAACGACACCACTAAAGAAAATTTATTGATTTATTAATAATCGGCTATTGGATTTCAAACATTTGGTGATTTGGACATACAAGGCCGAATTTACAACGCCTGTTTTTGACTTAATACATTTATAATGCTTAAACACTTGCGTTTAACGGGACATTCCTGAGTTTGCTGCAGTGTGTAAGATGTTATCGACTAACAGAGACTTTTTAACGATTGTAATTACATATTAAATATATTTTTCTGCATAAAATATTAGTGGCTGTATAGTAAACGTGTTTCTGATCGTTCTAATATTTGTACTAAGTTAAATTTCATTTTATTTCCTAAAATATTGTTTGGGCTTCTTACAAATATTAAGACGACCAGAAACACATTGAATATACAGACACTGATATTCTAAAAAAGAAAATATATTTAATATGTAAGTTTAATCGTAGAAATATTTTATTAGTCGGAAACGTCTTACAATGCAGAAAACTCAGGAATGTCCCTTTAAGAAAAACAGGCTTCATAAATTCAGCCCAATGTCTTAGCGAGGAAACCCGTAGTATCTGTTTTATTTCTTTCTTTACTTATTTTCCTGCTTATATCCAATTAAGGTTCAAGCACGTTGTCCTGGGCACACACCTCAGCTATCTAGGCTATCTGTTCAGGACAGAGGATTAATTTGTTAGTGGTTAGTAGCAAGGGATCTTTTTCATTAGCAGCAAGGTATCTTTTATATGCACTATCCCATAGACAGTGGTTTTGAGAGGAATAACATGACAGCAGCGCTATGAAGGTCGGTTACTGGTGACCTATGAAACAGTTCACGTGAAGCCCGGGGACAGGAAATCAAAGCCCACCGACTCTCCTCGCATGTACATTCAGGAAGATTGTAATAAAATTAGTCAGATACGACCGTACGAACAGATAGCAGAGGCTTTGATGTGGGTAGACGTGTAGGTATGTTGTCACGCGAGTACACTTTAAAGTGCAGTTTTCACGTCCAGAAACAAAGCATTGGTACTTAAGGGTAGCTTCAAATATTTGTAATATTTTGTTGCCAATTACTTAAATTAGAACATACTCCGTGCCACTTCCTTGACCCTTGACCGTGTCAACTTATTCCCGCTGAGTTTAAAATATACTTACGTTTTCGGAATATCAGCGAAAACAGGATGTAGTGTAGTGGTGAGCGCACCGGTCCGAAGTGTAAGAGACAGGGGCGTATCAAGAGGTGGGGGTCCATGCCCCCCCATCAAACATTTTTTTACTGTATTAAATTTTATAAAATCATACATTCATACATATATAGTGTGGGTCCCCCCCCCCCCCCCCCCCTCCCCCTATAAAATCCTGGCTACGTCAGTGGTGACTGATCGCTCTATAAAACTATTAGACAATGTTCCCTTCCATGATTAAAATATCAGGTTTGTTTGTTGCAAGGACATATTGAAATTCTTTCTTGCTAAGCTGTGCGGTGGAAGCGAGTTCACAAAGTAAACATTTCCTTAATTACTAATCTACCTATTAGACTACTTCCAGGACACCCAATAGCCAGTAGATATTTTTTTTGTGCTGAGGAGTCTATAATATTCATTCATTCGTTCATTCATGCATTCATTCATTCATTCATTCATTCATTAATCCATTCGTTCGTTCTTTCGTTTGTTCATTGATTGGTTGACTGTTTCATTCGTTCGTTCGTTCCTTCGTTTGTTTTTTCGTTCATTCGTTCTTTCTTTCTTTTTCTTTCTCTCCATCACACAGTTTGAGTCACTAATTATTAACTATATTTTAAAGTACATGGCAAATAATTAGCCACCTCAAACAACAACGTCCTCCTTTAAACCTATCAGACAGATAGATTTTCCAAAAGAATTTAGGGTTTACTTTAAAAAGTGTTCAGTTACCCATAATATGTTTACTTTAACATAGAAAGGTCAGCCAACACCAAGGGATTTGGTATGGCATGCGTGGAGCATTAGTTGATATGGGAAATGACCCCCCTGGGACCACTGCTGTGGGAATCGACCTTACGGTCTATTGCACCTCGGGCTTCATTCCTGTCCTTAGCCTACTTCCACAGCAGAACATGTTGCCCTTTCACCCGAGTCGAACACATCCTACATATTTCAATGGTTCGGGGTCAGCTATGTAAAGTATCCCCCGGGGCTGTGGACTAGTGAAAGTGTACTAACAATCTCGTGTCAAATGGGGTGGAAATGATCGTAATGGAGTTACGGAATTTGTCACAAAAGGTGTTATCTTAATCATTTAGGATATCTAGGCCCGAATTTCAAGTTCAGTAATGACGGGCGTTCGTGAGCTGAAGTAATACAAACATAGCCATACTGTTTGGACTAAGTATATAGGATTTAGATTTAGGCCACTCACAGATTAGTAAAAGGAAAGAAACTCGTAGATCAGAAATTATAAGTTGTATATTTGGATTGCGGTTTAACGTTTGATACAGTAATTGTTTGAGTAAGATCTATATTTATTATAGTAGTGAAATGCACGTTTTTTTAGACTCTCAATACTTGTGGGGTCCATAACCATAATTATGTCTGACACACAATAACCGCAAGTTAAAAAAATGTGTCGACTGCGTCGTTTAAATAAAACATTTCTTCATCATACCACATTCCACTTTTTTATTTATAAGTACCTACGTTCTGAGGTGACATAAATGAATCCAATCAATCTTACTGAAAGATTCTCCGTATGTTTTCGTTTTGCATAATAATGTGATAGGTGTGATTAGATTACAGAGAGAAACAGCATGTAAGAGAAAGAGAATTAAATTACACCACACGCACACACATACGCACGCACACACGCACGCACGCATATACACGCACACACACACATACACACACACACACACAAACATACACACACACAAACATACACACATACATACATACATACATACACACACACACATACACACACACACACACACACACACATACATATACACACGCACGCACACACGCACGCATGCACACACACACATATACCCTCTAATCATTTAACCATATCATAAAAGAACACCCCTGATAACTGATTAAAGAAAGAAATGTTTTATTTAACGACGCACACAACACATTTTATTTACGGTTATATGGCGTCAGTGATAACTGATTAAAGTAGTTTTAGCTCCAGCCTGTAATGAAAATGGATTACTCTACCAAATTAATAAATTAACGAAATAACATCCACCTACAATGATAACTAAATACATCTAAGACCAATATTAATATGTTATCGCATGACTACAATGTAAAGGCAACTTTCATTAAACGTTGGAAGGGACGATAGTGCTCTGTAAGTATAATAAACATGGGTTTCTCTTTCCAAGTTAGTTTTTTTCCTAGAAATATTTGTTGCTTCTTTTCTTTTTTCTTTCTCTCATTTCTTTTTTTTTTTTTTTTTTTTTTTTTTTTTGAACCAGTTTTTAGTATATTCATTTACTTACCTTTATCGCTGATACAAGTAGTACATTCATTTAGTACAGAGGCATTCCACATGCGTACACTGTGAATTTACTAAATATTTAGTGCCGAATTTACAAAGCCTGAATTTATTCCGTGTTACTACAACACCTACGTTTAAAAAATAGACCATAATGTATATCAGTATCAGTTCTTCGAACAGTTTTGGAATCAGATAAAGTTAAAGTTGGTTTTGTTTTTTTGGTAATTCTGGTTCGTAATCACCAATGGTAAAGCGTTTGTTTGATGCGCGGTCGGTCTAACATCGATCCCCGTCGCTAAAACCAAATATTGAAAAAACTACTGTTATATGGATTGGAGCAAACGCACAAAACAGGTTTCAAATTTGTTAGGAGAAAAACCTGAAATGGTCGCAGGATAACTTTACTTTTTTAGGAATAAAATTCAGTGTAAATTTAGAAGAAATTGTAACATTAAATTATACAGAAAAGGTTAATGAAATTTCAAAATTATTGAAAGCTTGGTCAAAAAGACATCTCACTTTATTAGGAAGGATTGTTGTTATCAAAACCTTAGCGCTTTCCAAATTGGTTCATTTGATTATTAGCATTCCCAACCCTAATTGTGAAACATTTGATTATTAGCATTCCCAACCCTAATTGGGAAACATTTGATTATTAGCATTCCCAACCCTAATTGGGAAACATTTGATTATTAGCATTCCCAACCCTAATTGGGAAACATTTGATTATTAGCATTCCCAACCCTAATTGGGAAACATTTGATTATTAGCATTCCCAACCCTAATTGGGAAACATTTGATTATTAGCATTCCCAACCCTAATTGGGAAACATTTGATTATTAGCATTCCCAACCCTAATTGTGAAACATTTGATTATTAGCATTCCCAACCCTAATTGGGAAACATTAAAGGGACAGACCCTAGTTTTTAAACACTATGGCACACTTTTCACCTAGACACTAGATTCAACCCGTACAAAATGGACACTATAAGATAAGATACAACAGAATGAAACAACAGTCTGTGACGTTGAAATGCCCTTAAAAAACATAAACTAAACGCGACTCCATAACCCTTACTTGTCAGACGCACGTGCGTTTTTTTAAAATATGAAAAATGTATTTTGTGGTATTAGAAACTCCAGGATACCAGAAACACTTCGGATGTACGGAAATGGATAATCTAAACAATAAAATATAAGTAAAGTTTGATTTCAGCGATCATAAACGACTCTAATAGCGAAACATGTGCCTTAGTGTTTAAACACTAGGAGTCTTTGATCATAAACGGCTCTAATAGCGAAACATGTGCCTTAGTGTTTAAAAAGTAGGGTCTGTTCCTTTAAAACAAAAAAATCAAATGTTCTATTCTTATATTTGGAAAAAAAATCTGTTGATCGCATAGCCAGAAAAAACGTTAAAACTAAAAATTGAAAATGGAGGCTTAAATATGATTAATTTGGAATTTTGTATTAACGCTCTTAAATTAACCTGGATAAGGAGATTAATCAATTGCTCGGAGTCGTCGTGGGTTAATCTCCACTGTCAACTTCCTAACAAACATATTTTAATCACCAGTGTTGGGGACGATTACCATAGACTCTGCGGCAAACAAAAATGTCTATGCACCCTATAAACATCAAGTAGACTTATCCGAAGATGACATACCCTCTAAACCTGTTGGCATAACTCATTAATGTTAATTAACAATAAAAGCATTTATTATAAAAATTGAAATTTATTAGGTATTACTAATATACATTATATATTCGATATGGGCGGAAATTTATTTAACTATAATACATTTGTGATTTTTGTGGTTTCCGTCCTCCTTTTACGATTTTCGAAGGGTAATACTAAACAGATGGCCCAATCTTTCCAAAAAAAAACTTACTTCAGAGTTCTTATTTTGGCCAAAATGTATACATACAATACTGTATAACAAAAAAGGATCAAAACATATATATAATACATACTTAAGTTCATCTTTATGTGCTCCAAGATATATTTCAAGATGGGATAAGGAGCTCAATACTGAAAAAGACTATGCTTGACTGTTAATACTACTGTGTTTAATATGACAAAAGATACTAAATTAATATGCTTTCAATATCGAATAATTCAAAGAATTCTTCCAACAAATAATTTCCTCTTTAAAATTAAATTGATAACCAGTCCAAATTGCAGCTTTTGTAATAAGTATATAGAAACATATTCTCATTCATGTTTTTTTAATGTTCTCATGTACAATGCTTAATTAAGGGAAGTAGCAGGTACTGACATTACCATGGTCCCAACAAAGTTTCTCTTAGGGTACCCTGATGGAAACACTGTTATAAATATCATTACATTGGCAAAACAATATATATACATGTATAAATATATATATATATATATATATATATAGAGAGAGAGAGAGAGAGAGAGAGAGAGAGAGAGAGAGAGAGAGAGAGAGAGAGAGACACACACACAGACAGACAGACAGAGAGAGAGAGAGAGGGTGTGTGTGTGTGTGTGTGTGTGTGTGTGTGTGTGTGTGTGTGTGTGTGTGTGTGTGTGTTCATAATTTGACAAGAAATACTTAGTCAAAATAAATGTCTATTATAATTTAGAAAAAGCAGCAAAATTGCGGGAGGGGGGGGGGCCCATTGAGCTATTTCTCGTTCCAGCCAGTACTCCACGACTGGTATATTAAAGGTCGTGGTATGTGCGTGTGAGATAATGCATTTTAAAGATACCTTGTTGCATTAGACAAAATGTACCGGGTTTCCACTGATGACTACGAGTCAGGATATACCACGGCCTTTGACCAGTTGTGGTTCGGTGTTTGGAACGAGAAAAAAACAATCAGTTTAATTAATCACCCGAGGTGGTTCGATCCTGGGACACAAGCACTTCAGGCGAGCGCTCAACTGACTGAGCTTAATCCCGCCCTTGGAATGAAATAAATGTCGGAGAGCTGTATTTTATGCTCACAGGAGTTGTCTCCCTCATTCGTTGTCTGATCTATTTTCTTCACTCATTTTCAAACATTATTTTCGTAAGGGATTTCCTTGCAATGCATTTCTATTCCAATATGACATAATGTTTGGGGCTTTTTTATTTAACGACGCACTCAACACATTTTATTTACGGTTATATGGCCCAATATGACATAAATTCACGATTATACAATGGCTAATAAAATTTAATATAAGTATAATTTCTCATATCGTCATAGGGTAGTTGGAATTACTGGCCTCATTCCATCAGAAAACCACATATAAAATACGCATACCCATACACAAGAAAAACCATGTGGTAAAACCCGGTTTCTTCTCTTTCTCTAAGTCTATCTTCTAGCTAAGATCATAATAGATTAATCATTAAATGTTAATACAGTTTTTGGGACTTTTTAAAATACATATGGATGCTTCAATAAGAAGATGGTATAATTATTGTTAATCGGCATTTAATAATCAATATCTTATGTTCATATAGATTTCCTGTATATTGTTATTACAAAAAGAAAACAAAAAATATTTAAATTTTCAAACATTTATTTTTAACATGTTAAACAATATGAAATAACAGAAAACAAATATATTAAATAATATTCTGGTAAAAAACATACCAAGTCCGAACAATTGTTTATCACAGTCAATGAGATATAGTCGTTGATTCAGTCCTGCATACAATCATACACACACACACGCACACACACACACACACACACACACACACGCACATGTATATATATATATATATATATATATATATATATATATATATATACAAGTTCATTATGGAATATACGTTTTAGTCCACTTCTTCAATGGTTGGTCCACCTTTAGAACTGGCTCCTGAGTTAGAATTAAAGCCAGGCTGTCCATTGTTCTGTGCCTGTCCGTGAAGTTTGGCCATGATGGGCGAACAAACTTTCTGTAGCTCCTTGTTCCTGTACTCGTATTCTTCCTTCTCCGCTAGAGAGTTGTTGTCGAGCCACTGCACGGCCTCCTCACACGCCTTCACGGCCGCCTCCTTGTCGGAACTCTCCAGTTTGTCGCCTGCCTCGCTCACCGCGCCCTTCACACTGAACAGGTAGTTCTCGAACTGATTCCTGGCGCCGATTCTCTCCTTGTGTTTGTCATCTTCGTCTCTGTACTTTTCCGCCTCGTTCACCATTCTCTCGATCTCCTCCTTGCTCAGTCGACCTCTGTCGTTCGTTATCGTGATGGATTTCGACTTCCCAGTGCTCTTGTCGGCAGCAGAGACGTTCAGGATTCCATTGGCATCGATATCAAAGGTGACTTCGATCTGAGGAACTCCTCTCGGCGCTGGGGGTATCCCAGTGAGATCGAATTTCCCAAGGAGGTTATTGTCTTTAGTTAAAGCTCTCTCACCCTCGAAGATGCGAATAGTGACAGCTGGTTGGTTGTCCGAGTACGTTGTAAACACCTGCGAGGTTTTCGTTGGCACCGTGGTGTTTCTCTCAATCAGTTTCGTCATCACCTCTCCGGACGTTTCGATACCCAGAGAAAGAGGAGCGACGTCAACGAGTAAGACATCTTTGATGATGTCACTGCTGTCTCCGCTGAGAATTGCCGCCTGTACTGCCGCACCATATGCCACAGCCTCGTCCGGATTTATAGACTTGTTCAGGTCCTTGCCATTCATGAAGCTCTTCAACATGTTTTGGATTTTTGGAATCCTTGTTGATCCTCCAACGAGAACGATTTCGTCAATTCTAGATTTGTCCATCTTGGCGTCTTTTAGAGCTTTCTCCACGGGTTCTAAGGTGGCCCTAAACAGATCCGCACACAGCTCCTCAAAACGAGCTCTTGTCACTTTGGTGTAGAAATCTATTCCTTCGAAAAGTGAGTCGATCTCAATGCTGGCTTCAGAACTAGTGGACAAAGTACGTTTGGCGCGCTCACACGCAGTTCGCAGACGTCGAACTGCACGTGCACTGCCGCTAATGTCCTTCTTGTTCTTTCTCTTAAACTCTTGGATGAAATGACTCACCATTCTGTTGTCAAAGTCTTCTCCCCCGAGGTGGGTGTCTCCAGCGGTGGATTTCACTTCAAATATAGACCCCTCGTCAACAGTCAGAACTGACACATCAAACGTGCCGCCACCAAGATCAAAGATGAGAATGTTTTTCTCACCTTTAAGGTTTTTATCCAGTCCATAGGCGAGAGCTGCCGCTGTGGGTTCGTTGACGATTCTGAGAACATTGAGTCCGGCGATTACCCCGGCATCTTTCGTCGCTTGTCGTTGGGCGTCGTTGAAGTACGCTGGAACCGTTATTACCGCAATCTGTGACTTTCTGTCCCAGGTAACTTTCCGCCGTTTCCTTCATCTTGGTGAGCACCATAGAGCTGATTTCTTCAGGTGTGAACACCTTGTTTTCACCTTTGTATTCCACCTGAATGACCGGCTTACCGGCGCTGTTGATCACTTTAAACGGCCAGTGCTTTATGTCGCTCTGGACGGAATAATCGTCGAATTTCCTCCCGACCAGTCTCTTGGCGTCGAACACAGTGTTCTGTGGATTCATGGCCACCTGGTTCTTAGCGGCGTCACCGATCAGTCTCTCTGTGTCTGTGAAAGCCACATAGCTCGGGGTGGTTCGGTTTCCCTGGTCATTGGCGATAATCTCGATTTTCCCATGTTCAAAAACTCCAACACACGAGTAGGTCGTCCCCAGGTCAATTCCAATAGCGGGTGCTTTGTTGTTTGCCATATTTTCCTGATAACTGACTTCTTGTTGCTTCTTCTGTAATAATATAACCTTCTGCTTCGTGTAGCAAAATGCCTCGTGTTAATTCTTCTAACACTTTTATAACAAAATGGCTCGTGTTAATTCTTCTAACTCTTTTATAAGTGTCTCGTTAAAGCTTTCGAATAAACTAACAGCATGCAGTGGGCGCCGTTTATATACTGTTCGCTGGCGCAATCGAACGTTCCAGATTCCAATGTTCTAGAACGCACTCGGTCGTTCTCGGTTGTCCTCGTGGTCTTGTTTACGTTCGTGGTTACTGCAAGGCTATTTTTACCGTCTTGCTATTCTAACATACATCGTGTATAGTCTATTTATAAAGAGGAATTTGTGTTTGGTATGTTTGTGGTATTATACCAAGTTAATTGTTACCTTCGACTCAACATTACAACAGAAAATAACATTTCTGAGCAGTAAAAATCATTATTGTATTTTCGGGTCGATTCTAGGTTAATTATATGCAGACTCCGCCCTGGCTAACACATGCAACGACTGAGTTGATCAAAACAAGGCAATTGTAACTGAAGCCTTTTTTATTTGCAGTTTTTGTTTAAATGGGAATGTGTGTCCTGTTATTGAATGATATTAATTTTAGCAAAACAGATACATGAGAAACACAGAATAAAAGTTGACCCTAACCCTAATCCTAACCCTAACCCGTTCCAGCAAAAAAATAAAATAATAATAATAAAAATAAAAGGTTGTTTTGTTTTGTTTGTTGCGTTTTTGTTTGTTTTTGTTTTGTTTTTTGTTTGTTTGTTTGGTTGTTGGATGTCGTTAGTTTTTTGGGGGATTCGGTTTTTTGGTTGATTTTTTGGGAGTTGGAGGAGGGAAGGGGTTGTTATCTGGGGGTTTGTGGATTTTTTAAAACTTTGGCTTGACATGAACAGTAAAACATGCAATTTGTAAAAACATTGGTAAAGTAAAAATACGCATGTCGAAGAATATCGTCTGAAAATATATTTTCGTGATTTTTTAATTTATTTCTATTTTATTTTATTATTATTATTCCATTTGTATACAAAACGAATATCAACTAGTAGAGACAGATTAAGTAAAGAATAATCAAATTTACAGTTCAACAGGATATAAACTAATTAACAAAATATAAATGTTTGATTCCAGGAACAGACAACATTCTTCACTAAGGGTTTTAATATCAACGTGTATTGTGACCATTGATTTTGTAAATGGCACATGAAAATAGAAAATGTTCATCATTGCTTCCAAAACATTTTTCCTTTTATTTTTTTTTTCTCCTTTTTCACATTTAAATAAAATGGAATTATTGACCAACAAAACTTCAAATTTTAGCTAGTAGTGTAGTACGAACAAACATCAAGTTGGGATGGGGTGAGGAGCACTACAACCCATCCAGTCCCCGCCCTCCAATTCTAGGTCAGTTAGCCAGAATGATGCATACAGACGCGTGTGTATGCGGGGAGGGGCGGGAGGGTTCGGGAGGTCACCCCCAACTCAAGCAAATTTTATTTTTTTAAATATAAATTTCCGAAAAACAAATCGACCGTAGACACGCGCCTGCTCTCTCTCTCTCTCTCTCTCTCTCTCTCTCTCTCTCTCTCTCTCTCTCTCTCTCTCTCTCTCTCTCTCTCTCTCTCTCTCTCTCTCTGCTTGGTCGATTTACCACTGCTGTTACAAAGTCTTCGATTTTCATTAGCAAATATTCATGCTAATATTTATTTATACAATGCTCATATTTTTCAGTACCTGGTAGGAGGTAGTAATAATAGCAACGCATCTCGAACACATAATTATAATCTCACTTTTTAATCACTGGCATTTGCGCTGACGTACCCAGGATTTTATATTTGGGAGCCACCCATATTTGGAGGGATACAATGTTGTGTTTTATATATGAAAGGTCGTCTGGAAAAGGTGTAATGAGGGGTGGGGGGTGGGGGGAGGCTATCGTTCTATAGGCCTATCTCCATTACTTCAAGCAAAGTAAATGTTTGTTCTTTTCTTCTTTTTTGTCTTTTCGTTTTTTTGTTGTTGTTTTTTTGGGGGGTTTGGGGGGTTTTCTGATAGATCAGTTATTCACTGGTATACATCAGATGTACTTAAAGTTAAATAAAATATTACTTTTTGTTTTGTTTAACGAACATTTGGTCATTGTGACACGTAGTTTAAGGAAACCCGGCACATTTTTCCATTAGCAGCAAGGGATATATTGTATATACACTTCCCCACAGCACATACCGCGGCCTATGATATATATACTAGTAGTAGGGCACTGGTTCGAGTAGGAAGAAACTCATCAGAGAATGGGTTCGTCGAGGGGAAAGATGTTGCATTCAGCTGACCAAGATAATAAATCTTACTGGTTAAAATGAAAAACATTCACCACATTAGTCTGTTAAATACTGTCTTTTCAGGGAATTTCCTAGTTTCGAATTATACTCCCCTAGAAACCACATTTTGTATACAGCATATTATTTTTTAAATGTTATGCTATAAAAATGTAATTTAGTGCGTTAATTGCGATCATAGGCGTACTGGCTCCACGTTTTTAGGGGGTAGGCTGAATTTTGCACGAAATAAACGAAAATATCCGAATCTGAATAACAGCATGTATTTATATTAGATTTACTGCCAAACGGCTATATACGATTGCAAATGAAAAAATACGCATTTTTACATGGATTACAACTAATATTGTGAGTAGAATGATGGAAATACATGGTTTTAGGCAAGCTCATTTTGCCAGAATATCTCTATCGGTTTTGCCCGAATTTGAGGATTTGCATCAGCACTGGAAGGATGCAAACCAGGTGCTCGACAAAATGAATCGAAAACTTTTTAACAGCACTTCATTGCAAAATCGATTTCTTATCCCTTGTTTTTTTATACCGGCCTCGGTGGTGTCGTGGCAGGCCATCGGTCTACAGGCTGGTAGGTACTGGGTTCGGATCCCAGTCGAGGCATGGGATTTTTAATCCAGATACCGACTCCAAACCCTGAGTGAGTGCTCCGCAAGGCTCAATGGGTAGGTGTAAACCACTTGCACCGACCAGTGATCCATAACTGGTTCAACAAAGGCCATGGTTTGTGCTATCCTGCCTGTGGGAAGCGCAAATAAAAGATCCCTTGCTGCCTGTCGTAAAAAGAGTAGCCTATGTGGCGACAGCGGGTTTCCTCTAAAAACAGTGTCAGAATGACCATATGTTTGACGTCCAATAGCCGATGATAAGATAAAAAAATCAATGTGCTCTAGTGGCGTCGTTAAATAAAACAAACTTTACTTTTTTGTTTTTTTATTGTTTGTTGCTGATTGTTTTGGTTTGTGTGGATGGGTTTTTTGTTCTTGTTTGGGGTTTTCTTGTTGTTGTTTTGGGGGGTCGGGGTGGGGGGGGGGGGTCTTTGTTGTTTTCTTTTTCTTTTTTGTCTTTCTCTTCCTTTTCTTCTTCTTCCCCCCCCCCCCCCCCTAAAGGCAGGAAGGTGGGTGGCTTTCTTTTTTGGTTTTATTTTAACACTACTATGGGCGATTTTTATTTTTGAGTGGGAAGGGTGCATCAAGCTAATAATGTATTTAAAAGGAGTAGAATTGTTTTTCTATAAAATAAGAAATGGTTGTAGACTGAGTACATGTTTGCTTTATAAATAAAAATAAGACATCGTTGTGAAGACGTTGCAGAACTTTTAACTACTACCCCAGGACCTCATTGTTTTTCAATACATACCACCTCTCTCTCTCTCTCTCTCTCTCTCTCTCTCTCTCTCTCTCTCTCTCTCTCTCTCTCTCTCTCTCTCTCTCTCTCTCTCTCTCTCTCTCTCTCTCTCTCTCTCTCAGAGCGTTACACAATTGTTGAACGGTCCTATGTTCTGGTTGGGGCGGAGTTTGCATCTCATTAACCTAGAATCTGCTAGAACGAACGCGATTTCATATCATGATATTATTATGTCTGTTAATTACAATTGTTAATTATTATTAGTAATATAAACATGTATTCATCAATATCACAGAATCAAAAACATACATTCCTATTCATACTGTAACTCTTGTGGAAGATAGCCAACAAAAACTAAACGATTAAAAATAGCATAATAAAACAAAAATGCGAGGCCATGCAAAAAGCCGAGAAAGACCGAGTACGTTCTGGATTTTTCGGACTGTACTGTTCTGGAACGTTCGATTGCTCCTCGGAACAGTATATAAGCGGCGTTCACGGTATGGCGGTCAGTTTATACAAAAACTTAACGAGACACTTAGAAAAGTGTTAGAAATATTAGCACGAAACATTTTGCTACAAACGACGTTACGAGTAGCAGAAGATTATATTATTACATAAGTACGAAGCAAGAAGACAGTTATCTAGGAAAAGATGGCAAACAACAAAGCACCCGCTATTGGAATTGACTTGGGGACGACCTACTCGTGTGTTGGAGTTTTTCAACACGGGAAAATCGAGATCATCGCCAATGACCAGGGAAACCGAACCACCCCGAGCTATGTGGCGTTCACAGACACAGAGAGACTGATCGGTGACGCCGCTAAGAACCAGGTGGCCATGAATCCACAGAACACTGTGTTCGACGCCAAGAGACTGGTCGGGAGGAAATTCGACGATTATTCCGTCCAGAGCGACATGAAGCACTGGCCGTTTAAAGTGATCAACAGCGCCGGTAAGCCGGTCATTCAGGTGGAATACAAAGGTGAAAACAAGGTGTTCACACCTGAAGAAATCAGCTCTGTGGTGCTCACCAAGATGAAGGAAACGGCGGAAAGTTACCTGGGACAGAAAGTCACAGACGCGGTAATAACGGTTCCAGCGTACTTCAACGACGCCCAACGACAAGCGACGAAAGATGCCGGGGTAATCGCCGGACTCAATGTTCTCAGAATCGTCAACGAACCCACAGCGGCAGCTCTCGCCTATGGACTGGATAAAAACCTTAAAGGTGAGAAAAACATTCTCATCTTTGATCTCGGTGGCGGCACGTTTGATGTGTCAGTTCTGACTGTTGACGAGGGGTCTATATTTGAAGTGAAATCCACCGCTGGAGACACCCATCTCGGGGGAGAAGACTTTGACAACAGAATGGTGAGTCATTTTATCCAAGAGTTCAAGAGAAAGAACAAGAAGGACATTAGCGGCAGTGCACGTGCAGTTCGACGTCTGCGAACTGCGTGTGAGCGCGCCAAACGTACTTTGTCCACTAGTTCTGAAGCCAGCATTGAGATCGACTCACTTTTCGAAGGAATAGATTTCTACACCAAAGTGACAAGAGCTCGTTTTGAGGAGCTGTGTGCGGATCTGTTTAGGGCCACCTTAGAACCCGTGGAGAAAGCTCTAAAAGACGCCAAGATGGACAAATCTAGAATTGACGAAATCGTTCTCGTTGGAGGATCAACAAGGATTCCAAAAATCCAAAACTTGTTGAAGAGCTTCATGAATGGCAAGGACCTGAACAAGTCTATAAATCCGGACGAGGCTGTGGCATACGGTGCGGCAGTGCAGGCGGCAATTCTCAGCGGTGACAGCAGTGACGTCATCAAAGATGTCTTACTCGTTGACGTCGCTCCTCTTTCTCTGGGTATCGAAACGTCCGGAGAGGTGATGACGAAACTGATTGAGAGAAACACCACGGTGCCAACAAAAACCTCGCAGGTGTTTACAACGTACTCGGACAACCAACCAGCTGTCACTATTCGCATCTTCGAGGGTGAGAGAGCTTTAACTAAAGACAATAACCTCCTTGGGAAATTCGATCTCACTGGGATACCCCCAGCGCCGAGAGGAGTTCCTCAGATCGAAGTCACCTTTGATATCGATGCCAATGGAATCCTGAACGTCTCTGCTGCTGACAAGAGCACTGGAAAGTCGAAATCCATCACGATAACGAATGACAGAGGTCGACTGAGCAAGGAGGAGATCGAGAGAATGGTGAACGAGGCGGAGAAGTACAGAGACGAAGACGACAAACACAAGGAGAGAATCGGCGCCAGGAATCAGTTCGAGAACTACCTGTTCAGCGTGAAGGGTGCGGTGAGCGAGGCGGGCGACAAACTGGAGAGTTCCGACAAGGAGGCGGCCGTGAAGGCGTGTGAGGAGGCCGTGCAGTGGCTCGACAACAACTCTCTAGCGGAGAAGGAAGAATACGAGTACAGGTACAAGGAGCTGCAGAAAGTCTGTTCGCCCATCATGGCCAAACTTCACGGACAGGCACAGAACAATGGACAGCCTGGCTTTAATTCTAACTCAGGAGCCAGTTCTAAAGGTGGACCAACCATTGAAGAAATGGACTAAGAGTCAAATATTCCATGATGGACATGTATATATGTGTATATAAATTGTGTGTATGATTGTGTGTATGTGGACTAAAACTAGTCACCAAAACTGACAAACATTTTCTTGAACAAATGCTTTATGTCTTTTTACAAAACTGTTAATATTATACATTTGTTGTCTTATTTTGTTTTGAAAAAATAAATATGTTTACATTTGAAATATAACATTGGCTTGTTTTTGTTTTTAGTTATATTACTAATTGTTATGAACGTCGATTAGATCATAGTATATGATTTATTAGACTGTTTTCCCAACATATTTGTTTTAGAGGGCTACAATTTGCACCGAGATGCTACCAAAGAAGGGGGTGGGGAATATTGGAGATATTTTTTATTATTATGACTGTTGTGGTGATTAGGTGATTATATTAAAATGTAGTTATTCATCTTCTTGGCCTGTCTTTATCTTGGGTTGAAGGACTAGTGTTTTCGTTGTTTCCAACATATCAACTGTGATGGGTTTTTAATGTTTAAAGTTTTGTTTTGTTTAACGACACCACTAGAGGACATTGATGTATTAATCATCGACTATTGGATGTCAAATATTTGGTAAGTTTGACATATAGTCTTAGAGAGGAAAGAAGGAAGGAAGGAAGGAAGGAACATATCAGCTGTGCACTGTTTGTGTATATGTTTTGCATCCAGTTCCGTATGTGGAATGTTTATATGCAATAAAGTTTTTATCTTTTGTCTTTTTTCTATTAAAGGGACATACCCTAGTTTCAACGCGTGAAAATTAACACTAAGTTTAGTTAATCTACAAACCTCAAACACATTTGGATAACGTTACAATTGAGTGAAACATCAGTCCGTGACTTTGAAATGGTGAAATACCCTCTGAAAACGGACTAAAACTCCATTCCATAACTGTTACTTCTCAGACGCACGTGCGTTTTTAAAAATATGAGAAATACATTTTGTGCTATTAAAAGACACTTCGAATGTACGGAAATTGATAATGTAAACCATAAAATCTAAGTAAAGTATGATTTTAGTTATCAAAAACAGGTATAATAGTCAAAACTGTAACTTAGTGTTTAAAAACTAGGGTATGTCCCTTTAACTACAGAGGAAAACAAATTACGTTCATTCCTGAACTACAGAATCGAACGCGTTTCTCAATAAACATCTAGGTCATGAATCCGATTAGGCTACTCCCGGGGCACGAAGCTTCCCGTGTTAAGTAGGTTTTGTGAAAAAAATATTATTGATACACAAATGTTTTGAACACTAAAATATAAAATTAAATTTGAAGTCCCATTCTTAGTTAAATATTAATAAACAGAACAACATGTTGTGATTAAAACATATTAATAGCAATGATTTCGATTACTGTCGGGGAAAATTCGAGAAAGTTAAATATAGGACCAGAAAGTAAACAAAACCATGTGGTATGTAGTTAATGGCTGAGGAGACTTTTCTTTGTAGAATCGTTTTGATATATATTATATAAATAATGTAACTTCGCTGTATATATTTACGTGTACTATACTTGTCGTGGAGTAGTGTTCCACTACTCTAGTTAGTAAATCAAACGTCGTGACGTGATTTCCATTTCAACTTATTTTCGTGCTTATATCCAGTTACGGTTCAAGCACGCTTTCCTGGGCACACACCTCAGCTATCTGGGCTGTCTGTCCAGGACAGTGGATTAGTTGTTAATTGTTAGTGAGAGAAAAGAGGGTGTAGTGACATCACACCTACCCACTGAGTCGTTAAACCTCGCTCTGGGTGGGAGCCGGTACCGGGATGCGAACCCTATATCTACCAGCCTTGTGTCCGATGATTTAACCACGACGCCACCAAGGCCGGTCGTGACGTGATATATCTTTTCTTTGTGGGCAGTAGCGATTGTCACAATAGAACGAGCAAGGACAGCATGCTTGAACCCAAGTTGGATATAACCATGAAATTAAATAGGTACCTTTGTCTTCTTTATCATAGTTCTGGTTGGAATGGGATATTGTTAGTGATCGTCCGTGTATATAATACAGATGTATTCGATTAATTTATTATATTTAAGGGACACAACTCTTGGCCTACTAGTAATTATGTTATCACGTTGGTTGTCTACAAATTGATTGTTACGCTATTTTTTAAGGTAAACGACGGAGGGGAAGGAGATACGTTTGGTCTGGGGGAATTGGGGGGGGGGGGGGGTACGTTGTTATTTGTTCTTCAGATGCTAGGAAATCGTGTTTGAGGTCATCCAAAAATAAACTTTCGCACAAACCCATCCTGTTATATCTCAGATCACAAACTTCAAATATTCTTTCTTCTGGTCCTGTGATCGTTTTTAAATGTTTAAACTTTGATTTTGTTTAAATGTAGTAGCATCATCGTTTTGGAATAAATGACAACAACTGCATTGTTTAGGGTTAAAGGCTCTTTAATGGCTGATAGTCATTTCCTTTTTTATCACCCTGTAACAATATAATTAAAATACAATATAACAATACATTAATTATGCATATATAAATCTCAGGACACACAATACGTAATATTTCATTATTTAAATTATAATATTTAACATGACATATAAAAGTAATTAATGCATAAATTGCCATAATGCACAATATGTCTTATGATTATAACAGACATAGCTATAATACATACATAATATACATTATCACGCACATGTCCAAATAAATGATTTATCATATGTCTCCATTATAACGAATACACAATACACAATATACAAGATATTCTCAATAATGTGAAATACATAAATATGTCCTGAAATAAGAATTATATTATAAAAATACATATACAAATATATTACATACCAAGTATATGACACCAGCGTTTAATGGAACTGGTCGACACTTAAAGGTTTGACGTATCTGCATAAAAAAATTACAATAATAAATAACCACGCAGACACGTTATGCTTGATAAAATATATAATAAAATACAACAATCTCTAAAGTGTACATCACCACAAACACACACTAGCACACATTGTATTCATACTAAATTATGCTTATCACATATTTAGATTTAGATTAATCAAATTACTGAATTAACAAGAATTAATATTACACTGTACAGGTTATAAAGATATACAGAAAGATATAATAATTACTTATTATAAAGCATGATTTAGTCAATTACATTTACATAAAAGTAGATGTTATTATAGCCAAACAACCAACATGTAGTGTTAACTCTGGAAGAGCGAAATATGATGTGGACCACAATACTAGACGTACACCAGTATTTAAGCAAACAGTGAACTGTAGTAAGCTAGCAGTTGACAGGAGACGGAACCTACGGGAAACATCGGGACTCGCCGACCTTACCTCCCAGTCATACAGACTTGCATTATATATGCACAATTGCGTTGAGTCTCCCCTGGGTTGTCATTCCACAATCGGAAGAGATCAGGCCCTTTCTAAGGGCCCTACGGGCAACCTAGGGAGACATCTCATCATCCGCAGGTCCTAATTAACGAGCTACTCTCAGTCTACTAAAATCCAAACCTAAACGTAGCTCCCTACCTGTTATTTTTTAGAACGACAATCAAAATTGCGCCAATTTTTTTTCCTCAAACTGCGCACCCATTTCCCTTTGCCTTAATCCTACGGGATATTTCAAATTACATAGCACCATACCACCCTCTGCCTGTTACCGGCAACGGTCGGACTGCAGGTGCTGCCAGTGCAGGCGGTCCCTCCTCCAACCACCCCAACCCTTGTGCCCAGGACAGGCGTGCGCTACAACAGCTTGCTCTGAATGTGCACGTTAAACAATTTTCTATTCCATTTCAGTAGTAAGCTATCACTTCAGACAAGGAAACTAAAACCACATCAGCTTACACTGTACCCAAGCTACCGGCCTCGGTGGCGTCGTGTCAGGCCATCGGTCTACAGGCTGGTAGGTACTGGGTTCGGATCCCAGTCGAGGCATGGGCTTTTTAATTCAGATACCGACTCCAAACCCTGAGTGAGTGCTCCGCAAGGCTCAATGGGTAGGTGTAAACTACTTGCACCGACCAGTGATCCATAACTGGTTCAACAAAGGCCATGGTTTGTGCTATCCTGTCTGTGGGAAGCGCAAATAAAAGATCCCTTGCTGCTACTCGGAAGAGTAGCCCATGTAGTGGCGACAGCGGGTTTCCTCTCAAAATCTATGCGGTCCTTAACCATATGTCTGACGCCATATAACCGTAAATAAAATGTGTTGAGTGCGTCGTTAAATAAAACATTTCTTTCTTTCTCTCTGTATCCAAGCTAGAAACAATAGGACAGGCGCGGTGCATGGGTGATAGTGCTATTGTTACTAAGTTGTGCAAGGTGTCACACATGCTTGTGCAATTTATAACAAGTCAAAATACCTAAAAATAGTAATCAACTTGTCATTATTATATTACAAGAATAAAATAATTAAAGGTACACAATCTGTTGTAATTCATTACCTGTTTGTGGAAATAAAATCATTAATTACATGAAAACAAATAAAACCAATGCATTAATATAAAACAATAATTATATATAAATATCCACAAGTCAATATTATTACATAAAGACACCACTAGAGCACATTGATTTATTAATCATCGGCTATTGGATGTCAAACATATGGTAATTGTAACATATTGTCTTAGAGAGGAAGGAGACCGGCCTCGGTGGCGTCGTGGCAGGCCATCGGTCTACAGGCTGGTAGGTACTGGGTTCGGATCCCAGTCGAGGCATGCGATTTTTAATCCAGATACCGACTCCAAACCCTGAGTGAGTGCTCCGCAAGGCTCAATGGGTATGTGTAAACCACTTGCACCGACCAGTGATCTATAACTGGTTCAACAAAGGCCATGGTTTGTGCTATCCTGCCTGTGGGAAGTGCAAATAAAAGATCCCTTGCTGCTAATCGGAAGAGTAGCCCATGTAATGGCGACAGCGGGTTTCCTCTCAAAATCTGTGTGGTCCTTAACCATATGTCTGACGCCATATAACCGTAAATAAAATGTGTTGAGTGCGTCGTTAAATAAAACACTTCTTTCTTAGAGAGGAAGGAAGGAAGGAAATGTTTTATTTAACGACGCACTCAACACATTTTATTTACCGTTATATGGCGTCGGACATATGGTTAAGGACCACACAGATAATAGACAGAGAGAAAACCCGATGTCGCCACTTCATTGGCTACTCTTTTCGATTAGCAGCAAGGGATCTTTTATATGCACAGTCCCACAAACAGGATAGTACATACCACGGCCTTTGTTACACCAGTTGTGGAGCACTGGCTGGAACAAGAAATAGCCCAATGGGCCAACCGACGGGAATCGATCTTAGATCGATCAGGCATCAGGCGAGCGCTGTACCACTGAACTACGTCCTGCCTCCTTTTAGAGGAAACCCGCTACATTTTTTAATTAGTAGCGAGGAATATTTTATATGCACCATCCCACAGACAGGATAGCACACACCACGAACTTTGATATACCAGTCGTGGTGCACTGGCTGGAACGAGAAATATTATGAATACAATGATGGCGGTATATATGAATTAGTGCAGGCTATTGCCCCCCTGAGAATCTCCCTTTTTTTTTCACTCCAGAAGATAGCATACACATCTCAGGGTTTAATTTATATATTGTTTCATTTGTTTATAAAAAGTAGTGCCCGTGCCCCCCCCCCCCTCCCCCCTCCATGAATATATCTGACCTGTCAGTACAGGTTTCAATGTAACTGTCCACTTAGAACTGAGTTGTTTTGTTTTGTTCAAAGTAACTATTAAAGAGGCATTCTCAAAGTTGCTAATTAAAACACCAAAAATATTTATTCATTTTCCTTGGAAATGTAAAGTATTACATTGTACAAAAAGAATGTGACCATATTGTCCAATCAAGAGATGTGCTTTTCCAAGAGTAAGTGGTGTAATGATTAGTATGGTGTACTAGAGTTGTGACATATAGTAGTAAAATAGTGCTTAAATGTGTACTAGCATGCCAAATATTGATATAGTACCAACCCCTATTGGCCAGATGGCGTCACAGTTCAAAATGGCCGCCAATTAACTATTTCTTACTCGGTTTAAAAGTACAAGCTATAGAATATTAGCTCCAATGACAATATAATTACTAATTTTATGTGTTGAAGAAAAAAATGAATATACTGACAAAAACGAAATGCGTCTAATCACAAATGCCTTTCATTAGCCCAGTTGCCAAGGCATAAATATCAATGAAACTTAGCACATATGTTCTGTATCATAGTGGAGTCAATTTAAAATCAGGACATAAAAATTAATATCTCCCCACTGGTAGCCGCTATTTTGAATTTCAAAATGGCCTTCATTAGCTTCAATTTGTATTGAAACTCTTATTCTAAATCACATAAAACCATCATAGGCCCTACCAAAAGCTATACTCATGTTTTAAGGAACTATGAATCTAATGGTGCATATAAAAAGAAAGAAAGTATATATATATATATATATATATATATATATATATATATATATATATATATATGTTTACTATATTGGCCCCAAAATATGGATATACTGAACAACAAAAGAAACGCGTCTAATTACAAATTCCCTGTGTATAATCTTCACCGTGTTAATTATCACATGATACTAATTAAAACAAACTCTCTTTCTTAAATTCTGATAAAGTACCTGGAAATCACAAAAATATAGTGTTCTATTTCACACAACAACCTAAAACAAAACAATTCATATTATTTTCACCACACAAAAAAATGGGGATGACCATCTGGACATTTTGGAAGTGTCTCTAATGTGTACAGGGAGCCAACGAGAATAGCTGGAATGGTACATTTCAAACAACCTGAGTACTAATACTTTCATTGACTTTTCATATATATTGAAGTTGGATACCAGTAGAATCGACACAAACATCAATACAGTTATCATTAAGTCAAGAAACGTGGACCAATATATGAACATGACGTGCATTATCTACCCTCACGAATGTCTTCTTTATTTTGAGATTATGAGTGTAACATGTTTTCTTCTGCAAACTTTTGTTTAACTGTACATGTATTGGTATTGAATAAAGCTTTCCTCAGTTCCGTTTGTAGCAATATTTACTTTAATAGTTGTATTGGATAACACACGTCCATCCATGGAATCACTTTTGATCTGCCGTATGTCCTTGATGGTTAATTGTGCAGATTTCCACTGTATTTGTTTTCATAAAGTGGTATCAGTACATAATATTCATCCCAGGAAGCAAACTTATCAACATCTACTTTTCATTCCTAAAACAATTTATTCATGTTAAGCTTTTTGTATTTTTGTTCTGTCTTCTGACTGTTTGCTTGTCTGCGGTCTCATAGGACCATTGGTAATAAAGCTTCTTTTAGTATTGGCTCTGCGAGTAACATGTTCGTGTAAGTCAGGGGAAGAAGACTAACTTGCTTTTATGTAATTGTCACTTCTAAGGCAATCCTTTCTTCATCATATTTGAACTTGTCATCTATGGAATACAATATTTCCAAACTGTTACAGCAACTTAGCAACGGAAAAATTCCCATATCGGGTTTTCGGGTAGGAACTGTTTATTAACAGCAATTGTTCCTTTAAAATAATGGAATTGACTATTAACTTATTATTAGAACAAATCTTTCTAATGTTCAGGGGCCCATTTCATAAAACATCGTAAATTTACGTCTGCGACTAGCAGTTATATCGGACGTACGTTTACACGCGTATGGCATCTATTTCACGCAGAAAAATTACATGATTATGGAAGATTGAGCATTTTAAGGACAAAAGAAAATGAATATGTGTACAATGTACTTATAACTGTATTTATTGTACTATAATAGTAATAGGAATTGTGGTTTAGTCGTAAATTTACGTTTATGTGCAAAATTAGGTTTACGATGTTTTTTTACATGGGGCCCAGAATGTTCAAAAACTAGTCATTAAGCCACAAAAGAAGCACCGCAGCTTCTACCAACCTAATTCCACATGTAACAATATCAGTTGCAACACTAGGGTACAAGGCAAATGAATTATTATTTTCAGTATTGTGTATTGACTACATGCATAACTGATGGTTATCTGTTTTAAACAAAAATCAGCAATTCATTTCTGGTCACCCGAATTTCCAAGTGCCACCTTTGCCAATATGTTTGTGTTAATTTGTGTAGTAGTAAGAGACACTGATTTATCGAGTCCAAAGGTAGAAGCTCGAGTATATACAATGTAGTCCTACTGGTCCAGCAACGTAATCACATGCACATACACTTTTGTAATAGAATTAGTCGCTGACAATATCAGAGGCCATGTGCAGGGTTGGTGTGCGTCAACCTTAATCGGATATATGCACGTTAAACAAATGTCCCTTTTACCAATTACCATGACTCAGATAAGGTCTTTTAATAAACTACTGTGAAATCCTTTATTTTAGCTGGTTTATTTGTCATTATTTTCCGCACACACACACACATACATACATACACATACACATTTAGTTGGGTACTTAAATTTGTGGATCTAAAAAATAAGTTCTATTATATGTATAGGTGTATTATATTTTCATTGTGTTCTTAAATTCGTTCATTGCACTAGTCCACGGATTACACAAACATTTGACCACCACAAACACACGTGAATTCACAATATGCATAAATCTCAATTTGAAATACTTTAGCGTCTTGTTATATACATGTTAGCAAACTACACACCTGAAAAAAGATGACTTAATTAGTTGAATATAATTTCAACATGATGCATTTTAAATTTTGCTTTATTGTAATTTTATGTTGGTAAATATGTATACAAATATTTACATTATAGTTTGTAAACTATATATTATAGACTTTGGAACCACGGTCCTATCTGCTTTAGATTTCGAGATTTTTTATTCAAAACGTTTACATATGACAGCCATCTTTAAATCCAATATGACGAACATATTACGTACTTTTCATACGCACTGGTAGATTCGCAGCCCATTAAAATACTCGTTCCAGCGAGTGCTCCACAACTGATGTAACAAAGGCCGTGGTATGTACTATCCTGTGTGGAATGGTGCATATAAAAGATCTCTTGCTGCTAATCGAAAAGAGTAGACCATGAAGTGGTGACAGCGGGTTTCCTCTCTCTATATATCTGTGTGGTCCTGAACCATATGTCTGACGCCATATAACCGTAAATAAAATGTGTTGAGTGTGTCGTGAAATAAAACATTTCCTTCTTCTTGTTCTTGTAATTAAAGTCTTACGTTAATGATATGATTTGTATATTATGGTCGATCCCCTCTCACACCCACCCTCTACACTTTCCTGTCCTGGACGGATGAGCCGACACCTGCTCCCATGACAGGCGTGTGTTACAACAGCTTTTTCTGAATGTGCACGCTGAATCCTATTACCTAACCTGATTAGGGTTAGAATCATACCACCCCGACGGACCGTTCAAACATGCGCCCAACGTCCTTTATTGATATTGCGCACCTCTGTTCCCTTTGGCATTAAACCTACTGGACATTCCAAATTACAAATTCCATAGCACCAACCCCCCCCCCCCCCCAGTCTGTTACCGATTCCGGTCGGGCTGCTGGTACTCTCTTGCACCTGCCAGTGCAGGCGGTACCTTCTCCCACTCTCCCGGCACCTGCGCCCATGACAGGCGTGCGCTACAACAACTTGCTCTGAATGTGCACGTAAAACCCTCTGACCTGACAACCCTTCGCCTTTTTAATCACACAAACTAATGTTACGTCCATACTACGACTGGTCTGGGAACTAAATTTTGTCGTAAATCTGGACATTTACACCTGTCCTAGGTGAGGAGTAAAATTAAGGGCAGTTCGTAAAGGCGGTTCTGGCGGGGGGGGGGGGAGCAGGGACCCGGGCGCCCCCTAAATTTTGCGACAGTTATAATTTTATTATATATTATTTTTGTTTTCTTTTTTTTACGATCCCCCTCCAGACCTCCCCCAAAGTTCCCTTGGCATTCCGCCACATGTCATTGGGCCCTCCCCTTAAATGGATTTTCTGGATCCGCCACTGGTTCGTGTTATACACTTAACTTTTTAGTATTGCTTTCCGACTATTGTAAGTTCAGTAGGCCCTTCAGACTGCTTCTGGTTACAAGCCCCAGTTCACTAGAAAGTCCATCGGGATATATTTTATAACTCACCAGAAGAAGAATTATATATATGATGACATTAGGACATTTGTTCATAGTTAGCGCATCACGCTTTGACACATCTTTGGAGGGAAGTCAAACGTTTTGCCAAATCAGATTAAGCTGTGCCGTTACAAATCTCCGACTTTCATTAAGAGACATTTATGTTAATATTTATTTATACTATGTTAATATTTTCCAGTAGCTGGTGGGCAGGGGTGAGAATTGGGTAGAAATAATGGCAACGCATCTCGTTCACATAATTATAATCTTGTTAATAACTTGGCGTAGCCAGCACTTTATACTGGCGAGGGAGGGGACACCCATATTGAGTGGGATACTCACAATGAGTTGTGTTATACCAAAAAAAACCCCAAAAAAACAAACAGACAAACAAACAAACAAAACAAAACAAAACAAAACAAAACAAAACAAAACAAAACAAAAACAAAAACAAAAACAAAACAAAACAAAACAAAACAAAACAAACAAACAAAAAACAACAACAAACAAACAAACAAAAAACATAACCCTACTGAATACAGAATTATTTAAAACGTATAGGGACTGTAACATTGATATTTCATAACCATTACTATATGGATATTTGCCACATTCAGTGAAACGTTTAGGCCCGTAGGTCAAATATTGTTTAAAAAACAGCAACAGATTCAAAGCTGTAAGTACAAAAATGCGTCACATAAAGCAAAGTGGCCTCCAGAAAACGATAACCCTTCTTAAAGGGACATTCCTGACTTTACTGCATTGTAAGATGTTTCCGAAAAATAAAATATTTCTACGATTAAACTTACATATTAAATATATTTTCTTGTTTAGAATATCAGTGTTTGTATATTCAATGTGTTTCTGGTCGCCTTAATATTTGTAAGAAGCCCAAACTGGATTTTATCTTCAAATAATTTCGTACGTACAAAAAACTATATTTTAGGAAATAAAATGAAATTTAACCTAGTACAAATAGTAGAACGATTAGAAATACGTTTAATATACAGCCACTAATATTTTATGCAGAAAAATATA
This sequence comes from Gigantopelta aegis, assembly GCF_016097555.1. Taxonomy (NCBI): domain Eukaryota; kingdom Metazoa; phylum Mollusca; class Gastropoda; order Neomphalida; family Peltospiridae; genus Gigantopelta; species Gigantopelta aegis. The sequence goes on from NC_054704.1 coordinate 13,885,994, forward strand.
TTTGATATATAATTACAATCGTTAAAAAGTTTCTGTTAGTCGATAGCATCTTAAATATTGCAGCAAACTCAGGGATGTCCCTTGAATATGGAATGCTTTTTAATCGCTTCACAGTAAAATCGATTTCTTTCCCCTTGTTTTTGTTCTGTTTGTTGCAGTTTGTTTTGGTTTATTGGTGGTTGGGTTTTTTGTAGGGAGTGAGTTTCTTCTTCAATTGTATTTTATCTTACTATGGGCGATTTTTATTTTTGAGTGGAGAAGGAGGTTAGGCTAATAATGTAGGCCTAGTAAAAAGAACTCAGTAATTAAAATGTTGGGGTTTTTGGGTTTTTTTTAGAAAAATTGGTTTAGACTGACAACGTTTACTTTATATATAAAAATGATACATTGTTGTGAAGACTTTCAGAACTGTTAACGACTATGTTTTGTAGCGTTACATAACTGTTGAAAATCCAATTCTGGTCGGGGCGGAGTTTACGTGGCATTAATCTAAAAATAGCATATATTTGAGGTCATGCAAATAGACGAGAAAGACTGAGTTAGTTCTGGTCTGTTCTGGAACGTTCGATTGCTCCTCGGAACAGTATATATAAGCGGCGTTCACAGTATGGCTGTCAGTTTATACAAAACTTTTAATGAGACACTTAGAACAGTGTAAGAAGAATTAGCACGAAACCTTTTGCTACAAGCGACGTTACAAACAGGAGATTATATTATTACATAAGTACAAAGCAAGAAGACAGTTATCTAAGAAAAGATGGCAAACAACAAAGCACCCGCTATTGGAATTGACCTGGGGACGACCTACTCGTGTGTTGGAGTTTTTCAACACGGGAAAATCGAGATCATCGCCAATGACCAGGGAAACCGAACCACCCCGAGCTATGTGGCGTTCACAGACACAGAGAGACTGATCGGTGACGCCGCTAAGAACCAGGTGGCCATGAATCCACAGAACACTGTGTTCGACGCCAAGAGACTGGTCGGGAGGAAATTCGACGATTATTCCGTCCAGAGCGACATGAAGTACTGGCCGTTTAAAGTGATCAACAGCGCCGGTAAGCCGGTCATTCAGGTGGAATACAAAGGTGAAAACAAGGTGTTCACACCTGAAGAAATCAGCTCTGTGGTGCTCACCAAGATGAAGGAAACGGCGGAAAGTTACCTGGGACAGAAAGTCACAGACGCGGTAATAACGGTTCCAGCGTACTTCAACGACGCCCAACGACAAGCGACGAAAGATGCCGGGGTAATCGCCGGACTGAATGTTCTCAGAATCGTCAACGAACCCACGGCGGCAGCTCTCGCCTATGGACTGGATAAAAACCTTAAAGGTGAGAAAAACATTCTCATCTTTGATCTCGGTGGCGGCACGTTTGATGTGTCAGTTCTGACTGTTGACGAGGGATCTATATTTGAAGTGAAATCCACCGCTGGAGACACCCACCTTGGGGGAGAAGACTTTGACAACAGAATGGTGAGTCATTTCATCCAAGAGTTCAAGAGAAAGAACAAGAAGGACATTAGCGGCAGTGCACGTGCAGTTCGACGTCTGCGAACTGCGTGTGAGCGCGCCAAACGCACTTTGTCCACTAGCTCTGAAGCCAGCATTGAGATCGACTCACTTTTCGAGGGAATAGATTTTTACACCAAAGTGACGAGAGCTCGGTTTGAGGAGCTGTGTACGGATCTATTCAGGGCCACCTTGGAGCCCGTAGAAAAAGCTCTGAAAGACGCCAAGATGGACAAATCTAGAATTGACGAAATCGTTCTTGTCGGAGGATCAACAAGGATTCCAAAAATCCAAAACATGTTGAAGAGCTTCATGAATGGCAAGGACCTGAACAAGTCTATAAATCCGGACGAGGCTGTGGCATACGGTGCGGCAGTACAGGCGGCAATTCTCAGCGGTGACAGCAGTGACGTCATCAAAGATGTATTACTGGTTGACGTCGCTCCTCTTTCTCTGGGTATCGAAACGTCCGGAGAGGTGATGACGAAACTGATTGAGAGAAACACCACGGTGCCAACGAAAACCTCGCAGGTGTTTACAACGTACTCGGACAACCAACCAGCTGTCACTATTCGCATCTTCGAGGGTGAGAGAGCTTTAACTAAAGACAATAACCTCCTTGGGAAATTCGATCTCACTGGGATACCCCCAGCGCCGAGAGGAGTTCCTCAGATCGAAGTCACCTTTGATATTGATGCTAATGGAATCCTGAACGTCTCTGCTGCTGACAAGAGCACGGGGAAGTCGAAATCCATCACGATAACGAACGACAGAGGTCGACTGAGCAAGGAGGAGATCGAGAGAATGGTGAACGAGGCGGAGAAGTACAGAGACGAAGACGACAAACACAAGGAGAGAATCGGCGCCAGGAATCAGTTCGAGAACTACCTGTTCAGCGTGAAGGGCGCGGTGAGCGAGGCGGGCGACAAACTGGAGAGTTCCGACAAGGAGGCGGCCGTGAAGGTGTGTGAGGAGGCCGTGCAGTGGCTCGATAACAACTCTCTAGCGGAGAAGGAAGAATACGAGTACAGGTACAAGGAGCTACAGAAACTTTGTTCGCCCATCATGGCCAAACTTCACGGACAGTCACAGAACAATGGACAGCCTGGCTTTAATTCTAACTCAGGAGCCAGTTCTAAAGGTGGACCAACCATTGAAGAAATGGACTAAGAGTCAAATACTGGATGATGGACTTGTATATATAAATTATGTGTATGATTGTGTGTATGATTGTGTGTATGTGGACTAATAACTAGTCACCAAACTGAGAAACATTTGTTCAAGAAAAGTTCGTACGTCTTTTTACTAAACTATTGATATTATACGATTGTTATTTGTTATCTTGTTGTTTTGTAAAATAAATATTTTATTACATTTGAAATATATTTGTTACTTGTTTTTGTTTCTAGGTATGTTAGTAATTAGTATAAATATTTCTAAAAGTCTATTAGATCATATTAAGTGATTTACTAGATTTTTATTCCGACAGTATTTGTTTTAATACTACAACTGTTATATTCATTGATATGTTTCAGATGAAGTGAGTTAAATAATATTATTTGAGAATATTTTTACTATAAATGTTAGGGTCAAATATTAAAATTTAGTTGTAGTTATTAATATGTGTGGCCTATTTATTGTTTAGTGTTGAAAGAGTGACTTTGTTTTTGCACATTTAGAAAGGAAAATATTACTATTTTCAAAACATAATAATTATATCAACTACACGAGATAACAAATTACTAGAACGTTCGTTCCCGAACTGTAGAATCGAACGCGTTTCTCAATAAGTATTTAGGTCATGAATCCGATTAGGATACTCCCGGGGACACACGAAGCTTCTTTTTAATTCGGTTTTGTACTAAAATATTATTGATACATAAATATTTAGAAAACTAAAATATAAAATTAATACCAATTATATTCTTAGTAATAAGATTAACGAAACACAACCTGTTGTGATAAAAACACACGAATAGCATTGATTTCGAGTACTGTCGGGAATATTCGAGAAAGTTAAATATAGCACCACACAGTAAACAAAACCATGTGGAATAGAGTCCACGACTGAGAGAACGTTTTCTATGTAAAATCGTTTTGATATCAGTATGTAAACAATGCAACTTCCCTGTGTATATTCACGTATACTATAATAATTGTAGCAGAGTAGACTGGTAAAATAAAGGCCGTGGCATGTGACATATCCTTTCTGTGGGCCAGTAGGGGTTGTCACAACAAGCCAGGCAATGACAGCGGCCTTGGACCCAAGTTGAATACAACCATGAAATTAAATTGTATAGATCTTTGTCTTCTTTATCATCTTTCTGGTTGGAATGGGATATTGTTAGTCATGGTCTCTGTTGAAGATATGTAGAATGTACTAATTATATTTAAGGGATACAACTCTTTGCCGACTATTAAATATTTTATCACATTAGTTGTCTACAAATTAATTGTTGCGCTATTTTTTTCACGGTAGACGTCGAAGGGGAAGGAGATAAGTTAGGCCTGGGAAAAACTGGGGCGTGTTCTTCATCTGATGCCAGGAAAACGCATTTGAGGTCTTCTATCCTATTATATCTTGGACCACAAATTTCAGATATTCTTCCTTCTGGCCTTGGGGTGGGTTTTTTAATGTTTAAAGTTTTGTTTAGTGACACCACTAGAGCACATAGATTTATAAATCACCGATTACTGGAGGTCAAACATTTGGTAATTTTGACATAATAAACTTAGAGAGCAAAGCCACAACATTTTTCCATTAGTAGCTAGGGATCATTTACATGCACGATCCCACAGACAGGATAGCACATACCACGGTCTTTGATATACCAGTCGTGGTGCACTGTCTGGGACAAGACATCATATGAGCGGTACAGTACAATGATCGCGGTATATATTAATTTAGTTTTTGTTATTGCAGGTCCGTCGGAACGATATCTGGAGGTGAAGGCTCAATCTCTAAGGGGAGTGGCACAAGCATTTTTATCCTGGGACAAACAAATACAACGTACATTTTCGTCCTCAGGTAGATAGGATCTTCCTTCGACGACATCTCCCCCCCCCCCCCCCCCCTCCCCTTTCACATTTCTGGCATGTATTGTCGAGTGTTATAACATATTTATAAACGTCAGTGACGAAATCTTGAATATTGTGGCATTCTACCACGTACTGTCACAACTTTACAAACTGCTATACCAAACATCTTTATCTCGTACGTGGTATACCACTTTTTTCACATATCATTTCATTAACTTATTTTCGTACTTATATACAATTGAGGTTCAAGCACACTACCCTGGGCACACACCTCAGATATATGAGCTGTCTGTACAGGACAGAGGGTTAGTTGTTAATTGTTAGTGAGAGAGTCGCTGAACTCACTCTGGATGGGACAAAGTACCGGGATACGAACCTAGTACCTACCAGCCTTAAGTCCGATGCTTAACCACTACACCACCGAGGCTGGTCCCTTTTAACGTCCCACTGAGGCATTTTTGCGTTGAAGGGCGATATTTAGCTCAGTCGGTTGAGTGCTCCCCTGAGGTGTTAGCGTCGCATGATCGAACCACCTCGGTGGATCCATTCAACTGATTGGGGTTTTTTCTCGTCCAACCAATGCACTATAAAGCTATGATATGTGCTTTCCTGTCTGTGGGACAGTGCATATAACAGATCCTTCACTGCTTATGGAAAAATGTAGTGGGTTTCCTCTGATGACTTCATGTCAGAATTACCAAATGTGTAACATCCAATAGCCGATGATTAATTAATCAATGTACCCTAGTGGTGTCGTTAAACAAAACAAATTTCTTTTTCGTTTTCCTTTGAACATAATAAATGTCCAAGCAGCACTGCTTTGAATATAGGCTACCTGACCAGTCGGTACAGTTTTGAATGTAACTGCCTACTTTTATGTAATTACTAACTATTAAAGAGCATTATCTAAGTTGCTAATAAAAATACCAAAAATATCTATCCATTGTTCTTGTGAAATGTTGCAGTTGCGGGTTGCGGGTAATTATAACATGCTCATATACCATGAAGGTTTCGAGTATGTTTATCCCGGGTCCCGTTTCTGGATAGCCAGAAGCCCGAACCGGGACAGAAGATTATGAAATGTAAATAATTACATTGTACAAAAAGAACGTGACCGTAATGTCCAATCGACAGACAAGCTTTTCCAAATATAAGTCGTGTAGCGTCGGTGGTGTAACTGTAACAGTTAGCATGGTTGAGGACTTCCGGTTTGGGTTTTGTCGATGGAGGACATGTTTCACTTCGGTTCCCGTTTTGAAAAGTTTTGAAAAGTGTTTTTTGAATTGATAAAGTGTTTGATTTCTAAAAAATTTGAAAACCAGTGGAGATGAGTATGAGTGGCGATATGGAGAAGGAAGAAGTGAAGAAAGTGATCTATAACAAGGAGTGCACGGTCGTCGTTGATGTTGGTGACAATAGGAAAATGGCGGCTGTCGACTTGATAAAATTTCTTAGTGAGCAGGTTGGTGATGTGATTCATACGTGTGAATCAAAGGGACCTGACAGGTATGAAGTGACTGTGGATGATGTTGTGCAGGCGAGGATCATTTCGGATAATGATTCCCTGGAATTGAATGGCATGAAAATGAAGGCGAGGTTGTTACATTCGGGCAGTATTGTTGTTTCCTTTTTGCACTTGCCAGCATATATTTCGGACGAAGAGATAGAGGAGAAATTGAAATCGATGAACACTGAGTTAATAACACCTATTTACAGGCGATTCTACAAGGGTACTCGCATTGCGGATGGAACCAGGTACGTGCGTGTTAAATTTCCACCTGATGTAAAGAAAGAAAGAAAGAAATGTTTTATTTAACGACGCACTCAACACATTTTATTTACGGTTATATGGCGTCAGACATATGGTAACGGACTACACAAATTTTGAGAGGAAACCCGCTGTCGCCACTACATGGGCTACTCTTTCCGATTAGCAGCAAGGGATCTTTTATTTGCGCTTCCCACAGGCAGGATAGCACAAACCATGGCCTTTGTTGAATCAGTTATGGATCACTGGTCGGTGCAAGTGGTTTACACCTACCCATTGAACCTTGCGGAGCACTCACTCAGGGTTTGAAGTCGGTATCTGGATTAAAAATTCCATGCCTCGACTGGGATCCGAACCCATTACCTACCAGCCTGTAGACCGATGGCCTAACCACGACGCCACCGAGGCCGGTCTGACGTAAAGAGTTTACCGTATTCGATGAAATTTAATACTGTCGAAGGTGTGGAGTTTTTTCTTGTTTTGCATGACAATCAAATAAAGGTGTGCTATAACTGTATGTCGGATAGTCACGTGATTCGGGATTGCCCGAATATCACTTGTAATTTCTGCAAAGAGAAGGGACATATTGCCAGAAATTGTAAGAAAACATTTCTGTGTGAAAAATGTGGAAATAAAGAGGATGTATGTGTATGCAGTGTGAATGAATACAACAGTGAGCATGTGGATGGCAGTGACAGCAACAGTACTGATGATGATAGAATGCAAGACGAAACCCAGGCAAGCCATGAACAAGTCAAAGTAAGCAAGGGTAACCAAGCTGAGTGGAGAAATGCTCACAAAGATGCAACACCGAGTTCGAGAACTGACAACCCGCACGCAAACTGTAAATGTGGAGGAATCAGTGAAGGGAGTGAAAGCAGTCGACATTCGTGACAAGGACGCGACACCATGACAACTGAAACAAAACGTTCAACTGCGAAAGTTACGGCGTTAGTCACAGTTGATCAAACGCCCAGCGGATGAATCGATTCGTCATGTTGTGCTAACCAGAAAACAAAAGAGACAAGCTATACGTGCAAAAGGTGTGGAAGAGAGTGAATGAAGGAAGAATGAATGAGATAATGTTATTAAATTTACAAATGATAACATGTGCTTATTTAATTACTTTCTTTGTATTATAATACACTCAACTGTCTTTTTCTTTAGATTTTTACTTTAAATATTAATAGAATGAATGGGATTGATTAATTAAATATAGCTTTTGTAATTATTTAAAAGTAAATAGCCTTTAGTATTCATTTTTCTGCACAAATGTATTTTTGAATGATTAGTTTATTTAATATACATAAACACTTATGGGAGGGAATGTCAGTTTAAAACAGGTGTGTGTATTTTTGATATAATAATATTAAATATTGTTTAATTATGTTTTAGGTTTAATGGCTGTCATACTAAAGGACAATATGATTTTAAGATGTGCAAAAATAATTTATTATATTATGAATATTCTTATAGTTTGGAATTACATATGTGTGTATGAATGTGTGTCAAGGGTGTGTGTGTGTGTGTGTGTGTGTGTGTGTGTCTTGTGCGTGTTTATTTTTAAATTGTGTTTTTATATTTATATTGTTATACATGTATGTGTGCTATATTAATATCTTGATGTTCTTAATAAAAAAAAAAAAAAAAAAAAAAAAGCATGGTTGCCTTCCAAGTAGTCGATCCGGGTTCGACTCCCGGCCGACGCACTATATATTTTTAGTTTTTAATAATGCCCATAAAAACATACATTCAAAAATGATTTTTACTTATTTATTTTGTTTGTTTTGTTTTCTGGGTTTTTTACGGATAGACCGGCATATTCACTGTAAAAACAACAACGAACTACACACGCACTGTTGCAACTTTAATGTGAAGCTTGTTCACTTTCTACAAACTCGGCTCCACCAAACGGTCGATCCTGGTTCGACTCCCGACCGACGCATCATATATTTTTGGTTTATAACACAAAAAATTACATTAAAAAATGTTTGGGTTTCTTTTTCTTTCTTTTTTTTTTTTTTTTTGGGGTGGGGGGGGGGGGGGGGGGGGGGGGGGGGGGGGTACTATTTTATAAAAAGCTTGTTGTATTTAACACCACCACTAGAGCACATTGAGTTATTAATTATCGACTGTTGGGTGTCAAACATTTGGTCTTAAAAAGCCCGTTACGTTTTTCCATTGGTAGCAAAGACTCTTTTATATGTCCACTCCACAGATAGGACAGCACATACCACGGCCTTTGATATATCAGGCATACTGCACTGGCTCTGTAGAAAGTGTTATCTTCACTATTAAAAAGCCGGAACTATTTTGCTGCTGGCATTTAAAAAATAAAGGTAAATTACCAAGTTATATAATAAATAGAAAATTTCTTCTTTTTTGTCAAATATGATTTATATCTCATCTCGTGAAGTTTGCAATCATATCACACTCGTGAAATATGATTGCAAAGTTCACTCGATGAGATATAAATCATATTTGACCAAACAAAATGAAATACCCTCTATATATTGTATTCTGTATTTTGGGGCAACTTCGAAGTTTAGGAGAGGGTGATTCGAATATAATTTGTCTAATGTTATGGAGAACAGACTTTTGATTTCGTCTCCCCCATCACTCCACCATTAGACATCTCATACCCGCTACGAAAATATAATTAGGATAGCAAGTATTTTTCCAAATTTAATTTAGTGCCTTTAGAATGAGATAAATTAATGCAAATAAGTGCTCGATTTCTTTTCCCTTGTTTTTGTTCTGATTGTTACAGTTCGTTTTGGATTATTGGTGGTTGGGTTTTTTGTAGGGGGTGAGTTTCTTCTTCAGTTGTGTTTTATATTACTATGGGAGATTTTTATTTTCGAGTGGAAAGGGAGGTTAGGTTAACAATGTAGGCTTAGTAAAAAGAGGTAGAACTCAATGATTAAAATGGGTTTTTTAAAAATAAAAAATTGGTTTAGATTGACTACGTTTACTTTATAAATAAAAATTATATATTGTTGTGAACTTTCAGAACTATTAACGACTATGTTTTGTAGCGTTACATAACTGTTGAAAAGCCAATTCCTGTCAGGGCGGAGTTTGCATCTCATATCTAAAAATAGCATATATTTGAGGACATGCAAAAAGACGAGAAAGACCGAGTTAGTTCTGGTTTGTTCTGGAACGTTCGGTTGCTCCTCGGAACAGTATATAAGCGGCGTTCACAGTATGGCTGTCAGTTTATACAAAACCTTTAACGAGACACTTGGAACAGTGTAAGAAGAATTAGCACGAAACCTTTTGCTACAAGCGACGTTACAAGCAGCAGATTATATTATTACATAAGTACGAAGCAAGAAGACAGTTATCTAGGAAAAGATGGCAAACAACAAAGCACCCGCTATTGGAATTGACTTGGGGACGACCTACTCGTGTGTTGGAGTTTTTCAACACGGGAAAATCGAGATCATCGCCAATGACCAGGGAAACCGGACCACCCCGAGCTATGTGGCGTTCACAGACACAGAGAGACTGATCGGTGACGCCGCTAAGAACCAGGTGGCCATGAATCCACAGAACACCGTGTTCGACGCCAAGAGACTGGTCGGGAGGAAATTCGACGATTATTCCGTCCAGAGCGACATGAAGCACTGGCCGTTTAAAGTGATCAACAGCGCCGGTAAGCCGGTCATTCAGGTGGAATACAAAGGTGAAAACAAGGTGTTCACACCTGAAGAAATCAGCTCTGTGGTGCTCACCAAGATGAAGGAAACGGCGGAAAGTTACCTGGGACAGAAAGTCACAGACGCGGTAATAACGGTTCCAGCGTACTTCAACGACGCCCAACGACAAGCGACGAAAGATGCCGGGGTAATCGCCGGACTCAATGTTCTCAGAATCGTCAACGAACCCACAGCGGCAGCTCTCGCCTATGGACTGGATAAAAACCTTAAAGGTGAGAAAAACATTCTCATCTTTGATCTCGGTGGCGGCACGTTTGATGTGTCAGTTCTGACTGTTGACGAGGGGTCTATATTTGAAGTGAAATCCACCGCTGGAGACACCCACCTTGGGGGAGAAGACTTTGACAACAGAATGGTGAGTCATTTCATCCAAGAGTTTAAGAGAAAGAACAAGAAGGACATTAACGGCAGTGCACGTGCTGTTCGACGTCTACGAACTGCATGTGAGCGCGCCAAACGTACTTTGTCCACTAGTTCTGAAGCCAGCATTGAGATCGACTCACTTTTCGAAGGAATAGATTTCTACACCAAAGTGACGAGAGCTCGTTTTGAGGAGCTGTGTGCGGATCTATTCAGGGCCACCTTGGAGCCCGTAGAAAAAGCTCTGAAAGACGCCAAGATGGACAAATCTAGAATTGACGAAATCGTTCTCGTCGGAGGATCAACAAGGATTCCAAAAATCCAAAACATGTTGAAGAGCTTCATGAATGGCAAGGACCTGAACAAGTCTATAAATCCGGACGAGGCTGTGGCATACGGTGCGGCAGTGCAGGCGGCAATTCTCAGCGGTGACAGCAGTGACATCATCAAAGATGTCTTACTGGTTGACGTCGCTCCTCTTTCTCTGGGTATCGAAACGTCCGGAGAGGTGATGACGAAACTGATTGAGAGAAACACCACAGTGCCAACGAAAACCTCGCAGGTGTTTACAACGTACTCGGACAACCAACCAGCTGTCACTATTCGCATCTTCGAGGGTGAGAGAGCTTTAACTAAAGACAATAACCTCCTTGGGAAATTCGATCTCACTGGGATACCCCCAGCGCCGAGAGGAGTTCCTCAGATCGAAGTCACCTTTGATATTGATGCTAATGGAATCCTGAACGTCTCTGCTGCTGACAAGAGCACGGGGAAGTCGAAATCCATCACGATAACGAACGACAGAGGTCGACTGAGCAAGGAGGAGATCGAGAGAATGGTGAACGAGGCGGAGAAGTACAGAGACGAAGACGACAAACACAAGGAGAGAATCGGCGCCAGGAATCAGTTCGAGAACTACCTGTTCAGCGTGAAGGGCGCGGTGAGCGAGGCGGGCGACAAACTGGAGAGTTCCGACAAGGAGGCGGCCGTGAAGGCGTGTGAGGAGGCCGTGCAGTGGCTCGATAACAACTCTCTAGCGGAGAAGGAAGAATACGAGTACAGGTACAAGGAGCTACAGAAACTTTGTTCGCCCATCATGGCCAAACTTCACGGACAGTCACAGAACAATGGACAGCCTGGCTTTAATTCTAACTCAGGAGCCAGTTCTAAAGGTGGACCAACCATTGAAGAAATGGACTAAGAGTCAAATACTGGATGATGGACTTGTATATATAAATTATGTGTATGATTGTGTGTATGATTGTGTGTATGTGGACTAATAACTAGTCACCAAACTGAGAAACATTTGTTCAAGAAAAGTTCATACGTCTTTTTACTAAACTATTTATATTATACGATTGTTATTTGTTATTTTGTTATGTAAAATAAATATTTTATTACATTTGAAATATATTTGTTATTTGTTTGTTTCTAGGTATGTTATTAATTAGTATAAATATTTCTAAAAGTCTATTAGATCATATTAAGTGATTTACTAGATTTTATCCCGACAGTATTTGTTTGAATACTACAACTGTTACATTCATCGATATGTCGAAGATGAAGTGGGTTAAATAATATTTGAGAATATTTTTACTATAATTGTTCGGGTCAAATATTAATATTTAGTTGTAGTTATTAATATGTGTGGCCTATCTATTGTTTAGTGTTGAAAGAGTGACTTTGTTTTTGCACATTTAGAAAAGAAAATATTACTATTTTCAAAACATAATAATTATATCAACTACAAGGGGTAACAAATTACTAGAACGTTCATTCCCGAACTATAGAATCGAACGCGTTTCTCAATAAGTATTTAGGTCATGAATCCGATTAGGATACTCCCGGGGAAACACGAAGCTTCTTTTTAATTCGGTTTTGTACTAAAATATTATTGATACATAAATATTTAGAAAACTAAAATATAAAATTGATCAAAATTATATTCTTAGTATAAGATTAACGAACAGACAACCTGTTGTGATAAAAACATACGAATAGCATTGATTTCGAGTACTGTCTGGAATATTCGAGAAAGTTAAATATAGCACCACAAAGAGTCCACAACTGAGAGAACGTTTTCTATGTAAAATCGTTTTGATAAACAATGCAACTTCCGTGTGTATATTCACGTATACTATAATAATTGTAGCAGAGTAGACCGGTAAAATAAAGGCTGTGGCATGTGACATATCCTTTCTGTGGGCCAGTAGGGGTCGTCGCAATAGGCCAGGCAATGACAGCGTCCTTGGACCCAAGTTGAATACAACCATGAAATTAAATTGTATAGATCTTTGTCTTCTTTATCATCTTTCCGGTTGGAATGGGATATTGTTAGTGATGGTCCCTGTTGAAGATATGTAGAATGTACTAATTATATTTAAGGGACACAACTCTTTGCCTACTATTAACTATTTTATCACATTACTTGTCTACAAATTAATTGTTGCGCTATTTTTTGACGGTAGACGTCGGAGGGGAAGGAGATAAGTTAGGCCAGGAAAAAACTGGGGCGTTTTCTTCATCTGATGCCAGGAAAACGCATTTGAGGTCATCTATCCTATTATATCTTGGACCACAAATTTCAGATATTTTTTCTTCTGGCCTTGGGGTGGGTTTTTAATGTTTAGAGCATATTGATTTATTAATCATCGATTATTGGATTTGGAGGTCAAACATTTGGTCATTTTGACATAATAATCTTAGAGAGGAAAGCCGCAACATTTTTCCATTAGTAGCTAGGGATCTTTTACATGCACGATCCCACAGACAGGATAGCACATACCACGGTCTTTGATATACCAGTCGTGGTGCACTGTCTGGGACAAGACATCATATGAGCGGTACAGTACAATGATCGCGGTATATATTAATTTAGGGTGTGTGGATTATTGCAGGTCCGTCGGAATGATATCTGGAGGTGGTGGCTCAATCTCTAAGGGGAGTGGCACAAGCATTTTTATCCTGGGACAAAGAAAGAAAACGTACATTTTCGTCCTCAGGTGGATAGGATCTCCCTTCGACGACCCCCCCCCCCCCCCCCCCCCCCACCCTTTCACATTCCCGGTTCCTACAGGCATGTATTGTCGAGTGTTATAACATATTTATAAACGTCAGTGACGAAATCACGTACTGTCACAACTTTATAAACTCTGCTCCATCAAACATCTTTATCTCGTACGTGGTATGACACTTTTTTCACATATCATTTCATTAACGTATTTTCGTGCTTATATTCAATTGAGGTTCAAGCACACTATCCTGTGCACACACCTCAGATATCTGAGCTGTCTGTACGGGACAGTGGGTTAGTGGTTAATTGTTAGTGAGAGAGTCGCTGAACTCGCTCTGGGTGGGACCCGGTACCGGGATGCGAACCTAGTAACTACCAGCCTCGAGTCCGATGCTTAACCATTACACCACCGAGGCTGGTCCATTTTAACATCCTACCGGCCTCGGGGGCGTCGTGGTTAGGTCATCGGTCTACAGGCTAGTAGGTACTGGGTTCGGATCCCAGTCGAGGCATGGGATTTTTAATTCAGATACTGACTCCAAATCCTGAGTGAGTTCTCCGCAAGGCTCAATGGGTAGGTGTAAACCACTTGCACCGACCAGTGATCCATAACAAAGGCTATGGTTTGTACTATCCTGCCTGTGGGAAGCGCTGCCAGTTGTAAAAGAGTAGCCTATGTGACGACAGGGGTTTCCTCTAAAAAAAACAGTGTCATAATGACATAGCCGATGATAAGATAAAAAAAACTCAATGTGCTCTAGTGGCGTCGTTAAATAAAACAAACTTTACTCTTTTTTTACTTTTAACATCCCACTGAGGCACTTTTGCTTTGAAGGGCGTGATTTAACTCAGTTGGTTGAGTGCTCCCCTGAGGTGCTTGCGTCGTAGGATCGAACCACCTCGGCGGATCCATTCAACTGATTGGGTTTTTTCTCGTTCCAACCAGTGCACCTGCAGCGGGTTTCTTACCAAATATGTGACATCCAATAGCCGATGATTAATTAATCAATGTGCTCTAGTGGTGTCGTTAAACAAAACAAACTTCTTTTTTGTTTTGCTTTGAACATAATACATGTCCAATCAGCACTGCTTTGAATACACCTGACCAGTCGGTACAGGTTTGAATGTAACTGCCTACTTAGAACTTGTTTTTATGTAACTATTAAAGAGGCATTCTCTAAGTTGTTAATAAAAATACCAAAAATATTTATCCATTCTTCTTGTGAAATGTAAAGAATTACATTGTACAAAAAGAACGTGACCGTACTGTCCAATCGACAGACAAGCTTTTCCAAGAGTAACTCATATATGGCGTCGGTGGTATAACGGTTAGCATGGTTGCCTTCCAAGCAGTCGATCCGTGTTCAACTCCCGGCCGACGCATTATATAGTTTTGGTTTTTAGTACTAGTAATGCCCACAAAGAAAAAAAATTACATTAAAAAGTGTTGTTGTTTGTTTGGGGTCTTTTCGAGCACATTGGCTATTGGGTGTCAAACATATGGTCATTTTGACACATAGTCTTAGAAAACCCGCTACGTTTTTCCATTGGTAACAAAGGATCTTTTACATGTCCACTCCACAGACAGGATAGCACGTACCACGGCCTTTGATATATATCAGGCATACTGTACTGGTTCGAGTAACAAATAGCCCAATTGGCATCATTGGCCCACCGACGTGGATCTATTCCAGACCTACTACAGAGATACGTCCTGCCACGTACTATTTTATACATTTATATACAATAAAGTGACTGACATATTAAAGTGACAGACTCTAGTTTCAACCCGTGAAAACTAACACTAAGTTTAATTAATCTACAAACCTGTAATACATTTGGATAAAGTTACAATTGAGTGAAACATGAGTCTTTGACTTTGAAATGGTGAAATACCCTCTAAAAATAGACTAAAACTTGACTCCATAAATGTTACTTCTCAGACGCACGTGTGCGTTTTAAAACTATGAGAAATGCATTTTGTGATAATAAAAACATCAGGAAGACCAAAACATTTCAAATGTACGGAAATTGATAATCTAACAGTAAAATCTAAGTAAAATATGATTTCAGTTATCAAAAACGGCTCTAATAGTCAAAAACATTCCTCAGTGTTTAAAAACTAGGTTATGTCCCTTTAACACGTGATATCAGGATATTAATTTCTAGTTATGGATGTACACGTGGATGTAAAAATAGCGAAATGTTACACTTGCAACTTCGAGAAAGTTGTAACAAACGGATAGACAGACATATCCACTGTTGAAAACAAAATGCAACGCCCCCCACCCCCCAAAAAAAACCCCCCAACAAAACAAAATCAAACAACAACACAAAAAAACCCTGTACTATTGCAACTTTAGAGTGAAGCTCGTTCGCTTGCTACAAATTGTGCTATATTTTCCTTGTGAAATGTAAATATACTTTGAATTACTATGTACTTTTTGTACAATATCGGCCATATTGTCCAGTTAACAGACGTGCTTTTCCAAATAGATCTCGTATAGCGTCGGTGGTGTAACGGTTAGCATGGTTGCCTTCCAAGCAGTCGATCCGGGTTCGACTCCCGGCCGACGCACTTTATATTTTTCTTTCTTAATAATGTCCACCAAAAATTAAATCCAAAAACAGTGTTTAACTACTATTTTATAAAACCTTTGTTTTGTTTGACGACACCACTAGAGCATACTGATTTATTAATGATCGGCTGTTGGATGTCATACAATTTTTTATTAGAATTTGAACTGTTTCCGTGTTTGTACATGCCCCTATTATACCACTAGGGTTTCAGGCATGTCCATCCCGGGTCCGGGTCTTTGGAAAGGCCAGGGGCCTGACCCAGGACAAGATTTACTTAACATGGGGCAAATTTGATATTAACAAAATGGGGGAAGGGGTTTTCATTAGAAGCAAAGGATCTGTTATATGCATCACCCCTCAGAAATGACAGCACATACCACGGCCTTTGATATAGCTGTTATAGTCTACTGGCTGGAGCGAGAAATAGCACAATGGGCCGACCCACAGACGGGGATCGATCCCAGACTGACCGCGCATCAAGCTACGTTCCGCCTTTAACTATTTTATAAATGTACATTATTGAAAAAAAAGGGTGACCGACAGATTAACACGTGATGTCAGCATACTAATTTCTAGTTATATATCACACGTACATGTGAAATATTATACTGTAACAAACGGATAGAAAGGCATAATGATATTCACTGTAAAAAAAAAAAAAAAAAAAAAAACGAACGAACTAACACGCACTGATGCAACTTTAATGTGAATCATGTTTACTTTCTACAAACAACCAATTTTTTTTACCTCGTATGTGGTATAGCACCATTTTCACATTTTATTTCTAGTTATTTTAGTGCGTATATCTAATGAAGGTTCTAGGAGGCTGTCTTGGGAACACACCTCAGCTATCTGAGCTCATACCTTGAATTTACATGCATCACCATATTGTCCAATCAACAGACAAGCTTTTCCTATGTAAATTATATAGCGTCGGTGGTGTAACGGTTAGCATGGTTGCCTTCCAAGCAGTCGATCCGGGTTCGACTCCCGGCCGACGCACTTTATGTTTTTCTTTCTTAATAATGCTCACAAAAATAAATACATAATAAAAGTATTTTATATACAACTCTTTTATACTGTTGCAAAATTCAATAAAGTGACCGACATATTAAACGTGATGTCAGTTTATTAATATAGATCTAGGTGTGTTTTTATAAAAATAGTGACCTAGTGCACTTCCAACTTTGAGAATACACCTTTAAAGTTGTAACAAACTGATAGACAGACATATTTACTGTAAAAACAAAAACAAAAACAAAACAATAATAACAACAACAAAAAACATAATAAACAAACAAAACTATCACAACTAAGTTGGTAAAATAGGAAAATATTACCAAAGTTAATAATTGACTTGTAAATTTGTAACGCTTAAAGGTGTGTATTCCTCTTAAAATATACTGTACCGTAGTTCTGGTTAAAAGCTTAGTTGCTTAGGTGCTTAGAATACATATATTTCTATATTACCTACATTTCGACCTCGGTGGTGTCGTGGTTAAGACTTAAGGTTGGTAGGTACTGGGTTCGAATTCGCATACCTTACACTGGTTTTGCATAATTATATAAATAATGTTTTCATATTCTTACCTTTTGTGACACCCAATAACCGATCTGTATTTTTGTGCTGGGGTGTCATAAAACATTTAGTCTTTCATTCATTCATTCATTCATTCATTCATTCCAGAGCGAGTTTAACGACTCAGTGGGTAGCTCTAAGACCACTACACAAACGTCTCTCTCAGTAATAACTAATAACTAACCCACTGTCCTGGACAGTCCAGGTGTGTGCCTAAGACAGCGTGCTTGAACCTTAATTTGATATAAGCACTAAAATCAGTATAAATGTAATAAAACTGTATTCTTGGCTGTCTGATGGTGCTTAAGACACGTCATCATTTGGCGTGCACCAGAATATAATGTTACAGGAAGTTACAAAATTCTTCTGTCTGTGGAAAAGTGCATAATAAAAGATCCCTTGCTGCAAATGAAAACACATAATGTAGCGGGTTTCTATTGAATAATACGTGTCTGAATTACTATTTGTTTGACATCCAATAGCTGATGATTAATTAATTAATTAACTTTTTTAACTCGAGCAAGAAATTAACTTTTAGACATAAATGTTGAGTCCAGTACATTTAAGCATTTAGGTAAATACGTGTACACTGTCCGCCAGTATATGAAGTGTGGGCTCGATCAATATACTTTCTTTACCTTTCTATTTTTTTTTTTTTTTTTTTCTTATTTTTCTTATTTTATCCACCCAAGCTTCAGAGGTGGGGGTGTTACCACTAGCCCACACCACCCCGCTTCTGACACCAGTGTAATTTTGTCCTGGTCACACTGTGTGTGCATGTGTGCGTGCGTTTGTGCGTGTCCGTGCGTGTGTGTATGTGTGTGTGTATGTATGAATATATGTGTGCGTATTCGTGACGTTATTTGATACATGTGGACACAAAACTGTAAGTTTCATGGATCGTTAACTGAACGTGCATCCATATAGATCGATTTTCACGGGTAAATTGGTTTTGTTTGATTCACAAGTGGTATCTTTCACATAACGTGTTACATTGGGCCAAACCGACATCTATCTGATTCTCTCTTCAAAAGGTCCTGGTCATAAATCAGGTAACTGATCGCGAAACAATGTTACCAATCTTTTTAAAATTTCCTAAACTTGATATTTACTACGTTGGGTAAGACATACTGAAATGTATATAACACCTGTTAGTCATAACCTTTTGTAAAGCTTTGATCTATGAGATGTCTAGGATCTGGGTTGTTAAATGACAGTAGTCACGATAGTGCCCACGCTTATAAAATAGTAGTAGTCTGGTTTTGGGCTCAGACTTAAAGCTGACTAGTTATTATCTAGCCACTTACAATCTGATTTCTGTGAAATACGTTTATTAAAAGTTACAGTTTAAATGAGTTTTGTTTAACGTCACTACTAAAGCAGATTTATATATTCATCATTTCAAATATTTGGTAATTCTGATATACTAGTATATAGTTTTAGAGGATACCCGCTTTTTTTTTCTTTTGCGTCCCTGCGATATTCATTTTATGCAGTTAATATCATAGTCCACCATAGTTCCTAAATGTGATACGGGTTGAGGTGTACATACTCACTTCTAGTAATTGGAGAAAAAATAAAAATTATTTATATTTTTAAAGGGACCATCCTGAGTTTTCAACCTTAGTAAAACATCCATTTGCTTCACCATCACATCCATCCCCAACAAAATAAAGACGTCTTGCGTTTTCACTGTTGGGTTTTTTAAACCTTGTCTTACCTTATCTTTCTTTTTAAATATAAAACATTATACGAATAAATACATTTTGAATGATCTTTGGTCTAGTTATTTCAAATATTGTTTGGCAAACTTTGGAAGAAATAATGAATTATATCAGACAAAAATTGATAGTGAGATACATTGGTTATACATTGGTTATACAGATATTCATATTCTAAGCAAGAATATGTAATTTAATATCGTAAAAATATATTTACAAAAACCCTTTAAAATGGCTACACACTCGTGATAGTCTCATTAAATGTTATGTCTTCTAGCTGGATTATACCGAGGCGCTTTTGAAATACTGTGCATGTTCCTTTTCGCACACGGGTGTACAGCGGAGCAAGTGGCCGGTATGAATCGATCCCTGTATCAAGATACCACAAAGACGTGAAAAGTTAAAGTTTGTTTTCTTTAACGACACCACTAGAGCACATTGATTAATTAATCATCGGCTATTCGATGTCAAACATTTGGTAATTCTGACTCGTAGTCATCAGAGGAAATCCGCTACATTTATCCTAATGCAGCAAGGGATCTTTTATACGCACCATCCCACATACAGGATATCACATACCATGGCTTTTGATATACCAGTCGTGATGCACTGGCTGGAACGAGAAATGGGCCCACCAACGGGGATCGATCCCAAACCGACCGCGCATCAGGCGAACGCTTTACCACTGGGCTACGTCCCGCCCTGTATCATTCATAAGAGCAGATACCACACAGATGTGAAAAGTTAGTTTGTTTTGCTTAACGACACCACTAGAGCATATTGATTAATTAATCATCGGCTACTGGAAGAAGAGGAAGATTCTTGTTTTGTTTAACGACACCACTAGAGCATATTGATTAATTAATCATCGGCTATTGGAAGAAGAGGAAGATTCTTGTTTTGTTTAACGACACCACTAGAGCATATTGATTAAATAATCATCGGCTATTGGAAGAAGAGGAAGATTCTTGTTTTGTTTAACGACACCACTAGAGCATATTGATTAATGAATCATCGGCTATTGGAAGAAGAGGAAGATTTTTGTTTTGTTTGACGACACCACTAGAGCACATTGATTAATTAATCATCGGCTATTGAATGTCAAACATTTGGTAATTCTTACTCGTAATGCTGACTCGTAGTAATCAAAGGAAACCCGCTACATTTGTCCTAATGCAGCAAGGTATCTTTTATATGCATTTTCCCACAACAGGAAAGCACGTACCACGGCCTTTGACCAGTTGTAGTGTACTGGTTTGAACGAGAGAAAAACAAAACAATCAAGCACCTCGTGCGAGCACTGAACCGACTGAGCTAAATCTTGCATCATATAGAGATGAGGTCATATTATGGCAAAACAACAAGTGAGATACAAATGCTCTCAGTTTTGTTAGAGTGACAATAAATGAAGATACATACAAGTAATATATATTAGCAAAATACATGAAGTATATGTCGTTAATGCCAGCGAATCCGTTTCAGTGGCAGTCTTCATTCGAAGTCAGCGAATTTTAGTGACAGATAGCGTCAGTGTGGTGAAACCTTGAGATGAGCTGATGGTTAGACTTTCCTTTTAATGATGGTGCTGAGTTACGTAAGGTTATGATGGGCGCTGTTTGCGTATCCTCCCAGTCCAATTACCAATGCTATAACATTATGAGGTTGCCTCTTAACAACAGTTGAGTCGAGTTGCCTGGTTAATTTGTCTGTCTGCGGGGGTCTGTCTGCTAGTAACAAAACTCGGTTACATCAGTCAGATTATGGTCCATCAACAACGAAAGGATAGAAAGAGACGTCTTTAAAAACGCCACCTCACCGTTTTAAAGGCAGATAATGGTATTAATTTATTTCAGTTATGAGATAACCATATAGAGTGTTTACATTTGTGGGCTTCAACTGGACAATGACACATGCAAATCTAAAAACTCCATTTCTTTATTGTAAACTGAGTGAAGCTGAAGTTGGTTCGAAAGTTGCCCCTGAGCCACCCTCGTTTTGTAATGTATCCGTGGGAAGGCACTATTGTACACTTCTTTATTTCATAATCATTCTGTTTAGTTTCAGAATTGTGGGACCAATCCGAATATTGAGCTGAACTCAGAATTTCGACTTTTACGGCGCGCTCACATCAACATATATACTGAACTCCAATGGAAACGCATCAGTCAGATTTTATATTGTGAAAAAGATATCAGAAGAAATAATAAAACAGTTAACTGATTTTGTATAAATGGATGTATTCTGGTATGCAATAAATAACACAAACATTGTATACAAGGGTTAGAGTTGTTGAGTGTTTTATAACAATCTCACACATGCGATAGCGATAACAACTTAAACCTGGGTGTTGCGCTTCCAGTGGAGTTTAGTATATTATAGTCTTGAGCCACTCTAGGTTCTTCACATTTCCATAGAACATGTACTAGAGGATGGTTCTGCAGAATTTCATAAACTTTCTATGAATTGTGTGCCTGTAAACCAGTGAGGAGTAGTTATACTGTGTACCATATATATTGTCGAATGTTGAATGTTGGTCTATCAGAACAATATTCAATACTCAATGTTGAATATGTAACCAACATAAACGGAATCGTTTTTTCACAGAACTATATATTACCAATTAAATGTGTCGTATTTCTTGAAATAAATACTTGGTTGTCTGGTTAAAAGTAATGACATCACTAGATGTCCTGGTATTTGATACTCACAAAAGAATGATTATTAACCAATCACATTACAGAATATAGTCGCCATCACTTCACTTTAATTTGATATTTTCGTGCTTTTATCCAGTGACGGTTCTAGCACACTGTCTGGACCGCCTGTCTGGGACTTGGGTTAATAGTTAGTGGCTAGTAACGGAGAAGTCGGTGTGATGGCCCATTGAGCCTCTCATACACACTTTAGGTGAGAGGCGGTACCAGGGTGCGAACCCTGTAACTACCAGCCTTAAGACCGATAGCTTAACAACTAAGTCATCCAAGACATGGGTTAATAGTGGCTAGTAACGGAGAAGTCGGTGTGATGGCCCATTGAGCCTCTCATACACACTTTAGGTGAGAGGCGGTACCAGGGTGCGAACCCTGTAACTACCAGCCTTAAGACCGATAGCTTAACAACTAAGTCATCCAAGACATGGCTTAATAGTGGCTAGTAACGGAGAAGTCGGTGTAGTGGCCTTACATCTACCCATTGAGCCTTTCATACACGCTTTAGGTGAGAGGCGGTACCGGGGAGCGAACACGGTAACTACCAGCCTTAAGGCTAATAGCTTAACCATTAAATCATTCTGACTAGTTGTTTGATGATGATCACCAGCAGCATCGGTAACTTTGTACTTGAACACGCTGTACCATAATATAACCGTAACCGTCTTCATAAGATTTAGTGTTACCTTAAAATGGACTATTCTGAGAGTGTAGCTACTAAAACAAGCTTTCGGCTAATCCAGTCTCTTTTATATTATCAAAATTACAATACAGTTATGTGATCTTTGGCTAAAATATAAATATCCGTCTAATTCATTTTTTGTTCTGTAAAGAGGTGGATTTTTGTCTACAAGAATTTCATACGTATCAGTTTGTTTTTCTAATCGCCACATAAATATGCTTTATACTGGAAACTTTATAGGTTTTATTACCCAGATGTATTACAGGTGAGTAGATTAAAGCACCGTCTAATGTAATGGCTATAAATTCGGGTCATTTTAAAGGGTGTTCAAGATACAGTCTTGGACATACTTTGTATATATGTAATTGTATATAGTAGAATCTCGTTGGGTCGAACTCGGAAGGATCGATTACAACGTAACACTCAAATCAAAAACAAAGTCCCGAGTTCCACATACACATTGGTGACCAAATGGTAAGGTCAACTACCCAATGGGTCGAACACTCTTGAGCACCACCGGGGTCCGAGCCAACGGGATTCAACTGTAATTGATTCTGGTGCACCAGAGTAACACGTAATTTGCGGTCTGTTTCAAACAGTAGACCTATTGCTCTGGGTAGTGGGAGGCAGCGCAATTATTTTGTTCATGTTGGCCAAGACTGCTGCATTTTTTAATGCATGGTTGCATTGACAAAAAAGATTAGGGTTTTCTATGCATCGTGGGATTTCAACAATAGAAATAGCTGTTTGAAACAGCTTGAAAATTAGTGTCATATGTTAAAACACAAAACCAGAGGTTGTGACACAATGCCAGAGGTTGTGACACAATGCCAGAGGTTGTGACACAATGCCAGAGGTTGTGACACAATACCAGAGGTTGTGACACAATGCCAGAGGTCTGAAAGTCTTTTTCATTCATGATGTATATTTTTATAAAATATATTTTGAGTGGTATAAAAATTACTTGGTTTTGAACTGCTTATAAATTCTCTCCCACGCCCTACCCCCAACATATTTTCTTGAACGTTCCTAACCAAAACGTCACAGCGTAACGTTTACACAGATTGTACGAAATCAGATATTTCACCTTTGTTCTCCATAATCCATTTCCATGACGACAAAAAGGATTAGCTTTTTTTATATGACGTTGGATTTTCTTTCATCGCAAACAATATTGTCGTTAAGCTTAATTCCTTGTCCTTCACAAAACACATGTCCGAGAGTTAGAGACGACGATAACTAGTTTAACGTGCCCATATACCACTAGGGTTTCGAACACGCCCATCCCGAGTCCGACCTCCGATAAGATCGGTGACCTGACTCGGGATGGAGGGGGGGGGGGGGGGGGGTGAAAAT
Source organism: Gigantopelta aegis (assembly GCF_016097555.1). Classification (NCBI taxonomy): domain Eukaryota; kingdom Metazoa; phylum Mollusca; class Gastropoda; order Neomphalida; family Peltospiridae; genus Gigantopelta; species Gigantopelta aegis. The sequence continues at coordinate 13,910,038 of NC_054704.1, forward strand.
GGGCAGAATTTTGAAAATATTAATTAGTAAAAAAGTTAATAGATTAAATAAAAAAATAAAAAGGTTACAAGCCAAAAATAAAAAAGAATTGACTGCTCGGCCGAATATTTATATAATTTGGAGCATTTTAGAAGGACAGTCCAAAATTAAATAAGAGAAAGAAGAGAGGATCGGACTATTTAATAATATTTTTAAAAAAATAATAATTTCGACATAAAATTTTGAACGCAGATCTAAAAGTTTAAAGTCCGATCGATATGTCCACGCGAGTGGCCGCGTTAAGGCCGTTTGGGTGCACAGCTTAAAGGGACGAGATGGGTTGCATCCCGTCAAGAAAACCCCTAGATTGACAGTCGATAGACGTTGAAGGTGTAGTGTTGTGCTGAAATACAAATCTTGAGAAGCCGGATCCGTCTGAACGAGAGAGAGTATCAGACTAGGGTATAGTCCAGTCGTTATGGGTTGGTATAGTGGTGCGGACGGGCCCGACTCCGGAGGATACGAGATGGTATCACTATAAAGCAAGGTAAAGTCTAGAAAAAGAGTAGTAGGGGCCGACCCCGCTTCCTATTTCTTCTTAGAGTGGGGCGGTCAATCTTCCAGTGCTGCTAGGACAGGCTCGGACATGTAGAGACTAAACGCGAACAACCGTGGCGTTCTGCAGAATGGCCGTCATACGAGTCATGAACAAAAACAAGTCGACAGTCAGACGGAGAAATGACGTGGAGGCAAGGAATCTCGCTAAAAAAGAATCCAACCTGGTGGTGCAGGCTGTCGAAACGAGAAGCGTTCCAGCGTTCAATCAGTTCCAATGGCCGCATACATCCCAGTAGAAAACTTCATTTCGCTGACAAAAACAACGAAATGAAGGACCCCCAAGTCGAGCACACGAAAGCACGTGCAGTGTGCACAAGCGAAACAAACACGTCTTACCGCGTGGAGCTCCAGACTGGGAATCGAGAGTTAGAGACTAAGGTATAAGGCACTCTACGGTAACACCGTTACGGGCATAAGAGACACTAAGGCATACGGCACACTAAGGTAACACTGTTACGGGCATAAGACATACTAAAGTAACACTGTTACTGGCATAAGACGAACAAAGATAACACTGTTACGGGGATAAGACACATTAAGCAAACACTGTTACTAGGATAAAATAGACTAAGGTAAAATTTTCACAGGCATAAGACAGATTAAGGTAACATTATTACGGGCATAAGACTGACTAAAGTAACACTGTTACGGGCATAAGACAAACTCAGGTAACACTGTGATAGGCATAAGACAGACTAAGGTAACACTGGTACGGGCATAAGACAGACTAAGGTAACACTGTTACAAGTATAAGACAAACTAAGGTAACACTGTTACGGGGATAAGACATACTAAGGTAACATTGTTACGGGCATAAGACACACTAAGACAACACTGTTACGGACATAAGACAGACCAAGACAACACTGTTACGGAAATAAGACAGACCAAGACAACACTGTTACGGAAATAAGACAGACTGAGGTAACACTGTTACGGGCATAAGGCAGACTAAGGTAACACTGTTACGAGCATAAGACAGACTAAGGTAACACTGTTACGGGCATAAGACAGACTATGGTAAATCTGTTACGGGAATAAGACAAACTACGACAACACTGTTACGGGCATAAGACAAACTACGACAACACTGTTACGGGTATAAGACAAACTAAGTTAACACTGTTCCGGGCATAAGACAAACTACGACAACACTGTTACGGGCATAAGACAAAGGTTATACTGGTACGGGCATAAGACAAAGGAAACACTGTTATCGGGATAAGACAAAATAAGGTAAACACTGTTATGGGGATAAGACAAAATAAGGTAACACTGTTATGGGGATAAGACAAAATAAGGTAACACTGTTATGGGATAAGACAAAATAAGGTAACACTGTTATGGGGATAAAACAAAATAAAGTAGGCTAACACTGTTATGGGGATAAGACAAAGGTAACACAGTTATAGGGATAAGACAAAGGTAACACTTTTATGGGCATAAGACGAAATAAGGTAACACTGTCATGGGGATAAGACAGACTAGGGTAACATTGTTACGGGGATAAGACAGATTAAAACAACACTGTTACGGGGATACAACATACTAAGGTAAAATTGCTATGGGAATAAAATAGACTAAGGTAACATTGTTATGGGGGTAGCATAGTTTACGGTAATTCTGTGCTACCATGAATTTCAGTGATATGCGTGAATTTGCTTCAAATTGCGTTGTTATTCTTTGCATTCAGATGGTAGGATTTCTGCTTGAATGGATTTTATACATCAAAGAAAACCATCCAATTTTGTTTGCGCCCCAAATCTTGCGGTTCACGCTATGGTGGACATATAAATCAGGATAGATTTACGTTATCCCAACAATGCCGAGCCTGTATCGTGTAGTTTACAGTGTGGAGTATCATGAAAACGGTAAATCCGTGTGGGTATAGATGTGTGTTTATATATTACATTACAAGACTCCGATAGTGACTGTCACTGGCGAAACGAGGTTGTGCCCTGGATAGACATAGCTGAACTTTAATTGGATAGAGGCACGTTAATAGAATACCTTGACTATCGACCGTGGCGATTGTTAGGGTGGATTTGTTTTATATTTTTCTTCCCCTACCATTTAGGCTTTTTCGTCTGACTCTCGAACGATGCGGTTGTATTCCGAGAACGTGGTGATTTCTACTCCCCCCCCCCCTCCCCCACCCCACCCTAGGGGCTGTGTTGCGTACGCTTGGGCCTTTGTCCAAGTATCGCATAGAACACGACGGCGACTCAGCGAATGTCACGCTAATCTACGGCGTGGACAAGAAGCGACGCTCACCTAGCAGAAGACGGAGGAGGCGACCTAAGACTACCCAGGGGCGACCTAACACTACCCAGGGGCGACCTAACTTGGTGGCTCAACCGCCAGGGGCGGCCCCTCCTTTTCCGAAACGGAGGACGAGACCGACAGGGGCAGTGCAGGGTGATCCAAACCCGGTGGCTAAACCACCGGGGGCGGTTCATTCTGCGTTGTCGCCCCCAGCTACTCGACCGAAGCACTCGCCAGGAGCGGCCCGGGGGGGGGGGGCAAAGCTGTCAGCTCTACTGACAGTGGCGGTCCCTCCTGTAGACGTACCAACGCAGATGGAGACGGGACATGTGGTCATTAGTGACCCCCCAGCCAGCTCATCAGCACCTCCGGAAGTTGTTGCGGTTCCAGCGGCGGTCCAGCGGGAGTCCAAGAGGAGGAAGGTGTCTGCAGCCACCATACCAAAGACATCCGACCAACCCGATTGGACTGTCGTCTGCGACAAGCTGCCAGCTAAATACCGAGGAGCAGTCTACAGCGACTTTACCGATAGCGCTCTAATCAAGGGCCCTTGGAGAGAAGATCATTGGCGCCAACTTCCAATTGGACAAGGGAAGTACCAGCTACAAGGAGCCCTTCACTCGGACCAACTCTACGTGACGGCACAGCAGGACGGACTGTACAGGCAGGGACCTCTGATGCCATCGATCCCAACGCAACCATCCACCGCATCTTGAAGATGGTACTGCGGGACATCTATCCAGGAGCCATCAACAGAAACATCGCCATGTTGACTGAAGGACTCCCCAACTTCAGGCCTGAACAGTCCATCACTTCGCCATGAGTCCTCCTTTTTTGGGCTTAGTTGGACTTTAAAAATGTTCGGCCGCGGATCAAAATTCTTATGTTTATTTTATTTTTATAAATAGTCCAACGCACTTTACTTTGGTGCCCAATCAATTGCTCAAATCACCTTAAAACCTTTTAGGCCGAGCAGTCAAAAAATCTTTGGATTTAAATTCTTAGTCCAGACATGTGTAGAAGTGTAGAATGTCGTTAGGATTTTAGGACTTAGGTCTTTTGACCGACCACTAAATTTTTTATTCCAAATTCTGCCCACCTTAAACTTACCCCTCCCTCTCCCCCCTCCTGGCCCGGACTTAGTCACTGGCAAAAGTCAGAGATTAAGCCCGTGACAGGCGTGCGTGAAACCTTCGTGGTATATACGCACGTGTAAAAGCTTTTACTCACTCCCCCCTACCATTTATTGTTGTATTTTCTAAAGAGTGTTTAGTGATACATATTCACCATGATTGTATTTGAGCAGTATTAAAATTATCAAGGAATTGGTATTTTAAAACCCAGTAATAGAAAAATTAGCAGACACCCCTGCCCATGAAACTAAAGTAGTGTCGGAAATAGAATAAAAATGATTTTCGTCAATTATTTCTTTCATATTAAACTGACAAGTAAATATTCTGTAAATACCTATTTAATGATGCTCTACCTAATTTAGCATTTACTTGTTTTGGCTCTCATTTATGTACATGGTGGTGTTTACTCTTGAAATTAAAATAAAGATAGTCAGTAAACAGGAGATTTGTGACCTTTATTGGAACAGACTATAACACATTTTGATGATATGTGTCAATTTCATTTACTCTTAAACAAACTTTTAATTTAAAATTGCAAGTTAACTGATTATTTTGAATTGCAGCATAAATTATTAATTATGATCAGCATATTTAGCGAATATAAATTCAATATAAGTACAATAGAAATTTACACAATTTTGCAACCACTTAAAGGTGCTATATCATAGTTACACGTGAGCATCTGTTTGTGATAAAGATTCTCCAATAAAAATGTATTTTCTACTAGTAGATTAAATTATTTCCTATAATCATTTATGGGCATATAATTAAAGGTGTAGTTTTTAAATGTTAAAGCAAAATTTAATAAAACATGATTTGCAATAGCTGCCATTATGCAACTTTGAGCTAGCACCTTTAATTCCGGTATAATAGATCATAAACTCAAAATGATTCTTGGATAGTTTTGCTCAAAAGTTACTTGAAAATGTCTACAAATATTTTGTTTTGGAGGGGAATAGGGGTAAACCGTCATCAGAAACAGTCCCTCACATATTGTAATAGCAATGAAATTGACACATGTTGACCATAATTTGTTATACCCGGTAGTCTGTTTCAATAAAGTACACAAATCACCTGTTTACTGACATATTTCTTTTAATTTCAAGAGTAAACACCACCTTGTATATCAATGAGAGCTAAAACAAGTAAATGCTAAATTAGGTAGACTATCGTTAAATAGATATTTACAAAATATTTACTTGTCTGTTTAATATGTAAGAAATAATTGACGAAAATCATTTTTATTCTATTTCCGACTACTATAGTTCTTATATAATCCTACATAAAGACATAATTCCAGGTGAAAATACTTTTGTATAATTGTTTTTATTGTTGTTTTTTGTCAAGGCTGTTTGTTTTTATTGTTTTAGGGGTTTTGGGGGTTTTTTTTGGTGGGTTTTTTGATGGGTTGTTGTGAGGGGTGGGGTTGAGGGGGGGGGGGGGGGCTTTGGTTTTTTTTAATGGCATTCAACTAACTTCTTTACTTCGTTGTACTGTCCTGATGTGCTTTTGTCGCAGGACCGAACCACCTCGATGGATCCATTCAACGGATTGGGGTTTTCTCGATCCAACCAGTGCACCACAACTGATCAAAGGCCGTGGTATGTGCTTTCCTGTCTGTTGGAAAGTACATATAAAAGATCCGTTGCAGCTGATGGCAAAATGTAGCGGGTTTCCTTTGATGACTACGAGTTAGAATTACCAAATGTTTGAAATCCAATAGTCGATTATTTCATTAATAGTATTCATTTAAATAAAAATAAATCACAGTATTACTAACCGTTGAAGGCCTTAAGTTTTAAAAGTTGACCAGTACAAATACTTGACATGGTCATTTTAGGTTTACAAGAAGATTCGCTCATGTATTTAATTCGCGATCACGGGATCTTTTCTTTAACGTGAATATTATCTAGTGAATGAACGCCCTTTTTTTCATTAAAGCAACAAAAGAAAAGGAATGCATGCTTAACCCTGTAATTCGTATGACTGACTGACAGTGGCGTGCTGACAAAGGCAGATGTTGAAACGCGTAGACGATATATTGAAGAAGAAAAAAAGACCAACAAAAAAAATAGAAGAAAAGGCAAAAATAATTGAATGGGTGTTCGTTTAACGACACTCCAATACACTGGTTTCCGGTTGCTGTTAAATCATTGTGACATTTAGTACCCCCCCCCCCCCTCCCCAACAAAAACATAAGAAAAACAAACCATATGCTGGTTCATGGACGACTTCTAATTAAGCCAAATAAAATAAATTTCTGGTCTCTGGTCAGCGCGCGTGTCGATTTTGACCCTCGCGCTTCAATATTTTTGTTTTCAATTTCTCACGGTATGACGTCGATTTTTGCCGGGATTTTCTTGCTAAGAGTAGTGAGACATAAAAACCGCATTTGGAGCCAAAATGCCATCGCGCATGAACTAGGACGTGCATTCTGATTTCAATTTAAATATGCTTCTTATTTCGGTATCAGATTTACCCATCTTTTCTGTGCAATCAATACTTTAAAAAAAAAATTGCAAAAAAAACACCAAAAAATACAACAAACAAGCCGCATCGCAACATCAATCCTGCAACTCTGGTCTGACCAGAGACCGACATTTTTTTTCATTTTTGTTTTCGTTTTTTAATCTTTTCTCTTTTTTTTTTCTTCTTTTTTTTCTTTTTTTTTTTTGCCTTATCAGCAGTTTGTTTTATAAGTACGTATACTTTCGGACAGACAGAATAGTACACACCGCAGCATATCCATGGGCGTACATAGGATTTTGAAAAGGGGGGTTCCAATACATAGGATTTTGAAAAGGGGGGTTCCAAAATAGATTGCAGATATTTTGGGCATATATTTCTATGTTGAGTAAATATAATAATGTCAGATGTATTAAATTATTTTTAAAAAAAAGAGATTTCAGGGGGGGTTCGGTCGAACCCATCGAACCCCCCCCCCCCCCCCCCCCCATGTACGCCCATGATATCGTATAGATCTACGTGTTGTGGAGCACTTATTGTAAGGGGAAATACACCAAATGGGTCCTCCGAGGGGTCTGTCCTGCGATCAGTAGCATCTCATATAATGACAATAAATATAAGAATTGTAGGTTTAATTCGACTGAACTAAGATTTACATAAGGATCTTTACACTTATCTACTGCTGTTGCACCACCACCACCACCACCTCCCTCCCCCCCCCCCCCCCCTCCCTCCCTCTCTCTCTCTCTCTCTCTCTCTCTCTCTCTCTCTCTCTCTCTCTCTCTCTCTCTCTCTCATATGGTTAAATAAAGTACATTTAGGAACAAATCAAATTCTTTTTAATTCGGGTAATACTTTGTTAGACCATTAAATAGGTCAGTGATCTGTGACAATATGCCTTTAACATATTTAAATAGCATATTTTGTTTAGATACTATTGTTTAAATATGTACTTTGTAAGGCAGTGACCACGGCTTCCTAACCTGTTCACTGCCTATGTTCTGGGGGCAATAAGGCAGGGTCTATGTTTTGACAAAGTTGTGGTAAGATGCACTCATAGATCACTCGGGGTGTTCCGTCGGGCTATTTCTCGCCCCAGCCAGTGCACCACGACTGGTACATCAAAGGCCGTCGTATGTGCTATTCTGTCTATGGGATGGTGCATATGAAAGATCCTTGAAGTGGCGACAGCGGGTTTCCTCCCTTAATATCTGTGTGGTCCTTAACCATATATCCGACGCCATATAACCGTAAATGAAATGTGTTGAGTGCGTCATTAAAGATAACATTGCCTTCTTCTTCACTTGGGTCTTCCATCTATAGGATAACCTCTTTCTCTCTCGCAAAAGATAGGATCATCCACATATGTTGAAATAATCCACACAAAAAACAGGGTCTTTAACACGTGCTGAAATGATCTACAAAAGACAGGATCATCCACATATACATTGAAATAATCCACAAAAGAGGATCATCCATATGTGTTGAAATGATCCACAAAAGAGAATCATCCACATGTGTTGAAATGATCCACAAAAGATATAACCACCCACATGTAAAAATGATCCACAAAAGACAGGATCATCCATATGTGATGAAATAATCCACAAGACAGGTTCATCCACATATGTTGAAATGATCCACAAAAGAGGATCATCTAAATGTGCTGAAAATTTAATAATCCACAAAAGACAGGATCAACCATATGTTGAAATGATTCACAAAAAACCCAGGATCATCAACATGTGTTGAAATTATCAATATGTTATTCATCCGAGCTGACCACAAACCGACTTTCCCTTTCCGGGACTTATCTGTCCGGCCACTGTTACAGCCAAGCCATTCACCAAAGAATAGGATGGTCATGTTTATTCTCTCTTTTCTCTGTATTCTTTTCCGTACCCACTGGCTGGACATCGTCCTGTGGTATCGCGTGGAACAGGGGAAGGTGTACACAGTGTGTGCTATCTTATCCACGCAGCGACCAAATGTATGCCACCTCACGGAGCGGCCTGACACGAATTGCCATTGTCAACTTTACAGGATAATTACTGAAACAAATTGACGGATAATGAAGATGGGCCGTGCACCGAGTGTGAGTGTGTGAAAGGACACCCGGCTGTTGATTTGAGTGAGCCCCCTGCTGAATGAGTGGGATGGCAGAAATCGTGCTAAGATTTTAAACACGAGAAAACTGGGAAATAAATATGATACAAATAATATTGCAGTGACCAGTTTCGTCTGGCGCAATGGGAATGTGGTCCAGGCTGATTCTGGTTAATAATGGGTTCTCGAGTTCGTGAGTTCGTATCCCAAAGATTGACTAAATCGAAAGGTATAAGCAATGGGCATGTGGTCCAATTTGATTCTGGTAGATAATGGGTCCTCGAGTTCGTGAGTTCGTATCCCAAACCTTGATTAAATCGATAGGTATAAGCAATGGGCATGTCATCCAGTTTGATTCTGGTAGATAATGGGTCCGCGAGTTCGCGAGTTCGTATCCTAAAGCTGGACTAAATCGATAGGTTTAAGCTACATATAAATAACACTGGTATAGCCTGTAAACCGTCGTGGTAAATGGTGCCATGTATTTGTGTACGTCATGTGTAGGCAGATGGTTTCCTCTTTTAAACGAACCCATTCATTTACCTTCTGGACTGTAAGACTAGGCAGCTGCCATTCCTATTCGGGACAACGTGCTTAAACTTTAATTGGACGTAATATCCATGAAAGGTTTAAAAAATATCGTTCAGAAAATAGTGGATCTGGAGACACTTTTAAAGATAAGTCTCAAGAATAGTTGTGTTTCATGACACACCATTATTTGATAGTCTTTAGATGCAGTCATTATTCTAGATGACATAAACGAGTACTGACTCGCCATAAACGGTCAATTCACAGTACGCCTTTTCTATTACTCTTTGTAACAACGCATAACAAAATCTGTCGGAAGATTGGCAAGTCGTTTCCAGACAGCTGACCATATACGTTAATGGAAGGAAGGAAATGTTTTATTTAATGACGCACTCAACACATTTTATTTACGGTTATATGGCGTCGGACATATGGTTAATGGTGAATACACACGAGTTTATAAAGAGAGCAGTTGTGTTTGTATTTTGCATTAGGAAGCGTAACCATTGCGTAACATAATGTAACGTATCATATCGTAAAATATAACGCAATGCAACGCAACGCAACACAACACAACACACACAACACAACTCAGCACAACACACACAACATAGCATAACAACACAACACACACACAACAACACATAACAACACAACACGAAATATGTTACAACAAATTGGTGAACACAGATATAACAGTGTATCTGAATGTTATTTACGGCGTTTAGTATCATTCTAAAGAACTACGATCAGCTGATGCCTGTAACTACATAACATTTTTTTTTTTTAATTGTTAATAAAACATTAAATAAAATAAAATACAGACAATACAAAAGAAGTAAATACTGTATAAACAGACCAAGCTGAAAACCGCGTATCACCAAAACAGCACGTGCACACCGTGATAGCGATACTTTATTAGCACCACGACTGGTAAATCAAAGTCCGTGATATGTGATATCCTGTCTGTGGGATGATGCATATCATATAAAATATCCCTTGCTGCTAACCAAAAAGAGTAGCCCATGAAGTGGCGACAGTGCGTTTCCTCTCTCAATATCTGTGTGGTCCTTAACCGTATGTCTGACGCCATATAACCGTAAATAAAATGTCTTGAGTGCGTCGTTAAATAAAACATTTCCTTTCTTTTTTTCCTTCCTTCGTTGTGCAGTTTATGAGCTGAACGGCCTACCATACAAACCCTACAGGTGAGTGAATCAGGTCAACTCTTGTTCCTGAACGCTATAGCTGGCCGCCCTGTCATATACCAAGTTTTAATGTCACTTTTTACCGTATTAGACAATGTTAGTGCATATAGACAGTTATAGCAGAGCTAGTATAAATATTCTGCTGCGTACTATCAGCATGTTTTCATTTATTAGTAAGGGAAGCTAATACTTATTAATTTATAATATATTAAAGATGTGTAATGATAATTTCCTCGTCAATATTTCTGTTAGGACGTAATTAAATTTGCATACTGAAACGAAACATGCATCCTCTTGTAATAAGGGGACGGGACGTAGCCCAGTGGTAAAGCGCTCGCTTGATGCGCGGTCCGTTTAGGATCGATCCTCGTCGGTGGGCTATTTTTCGTTCCAGCCAGTGCTCCACAACTGGTGGAACAAAGGCCGTGGTATGTACTATTCTGTTTGTTGGATGGCGCATATAAAAGATATGTTGCTGCTAATTGAAAAGAGTAGCTCATGAAGTGGCGACAGCGGGTTTCCTCTTTCTGTATCTGTGTGGCCCTTAACCATGTCTGACGCCATATAACCGTAAATAAGATGTGTTGAGCGCGTCATTAAATAAAACATTTCCTTGTAATAAGAACAATAAAATATTGATACGTTTTAAATAATTTCTGAGACACTAAAACAAACATAAGATCAACATCAACTTAATTACGGTTCTAGATTCTGATATATGTGATGCACACAGAGAGGTATACATTCATACACACAGAGACTCGGAGAGACAGACAGACAGACAGATAGACACAGACAGACAGACATACATATAAATAAATAGACAGATATATTTTATGTAAATATGATACCAAGTTTATTTCATATTCGTTTATTTCATTTTATAATTTAATTTAATTTATTATTTAAATTTTGATATACATATATAATGTTGACATTGTCTTTTATTTTCGTAATACATTTTCCCATAGTCATTGTTCTGTGAAAAATATAATGTATCTACCACATACTGTTCCGCTTGTATGAGTAGTAGTATACAAGGTATGTAAGGTACAACGAACGCTACTGACCCCAGAAGCATGCTACACATGAATTGTGCGAGTTAGTGACAGAAGAAAACACACAAAATAAACCTAGACAAAGGAATACGCTGCACTGAATCAAGTCCTCTTCTTTCTTCCGTATACTCTATTGTCATCCCCCCAACCCCACCCATCTGTTTCTCAATATCTCAATCTCTCTCTCTCTCTCTCTCTCTCTCTCTCTCTCTCTCTCTCTCTCTCTCTCTCTCTCTCTCTCTCTCTCTCTCTCTCTCTCTCTCTCTCTCTCTCTCTCTCTCTGGCTATTTCTCGTTCCAGCAGGCCGTGGTATGTGCTATCCTGTCTGTGGGATGGTGCATATAAAAGATCCCTTGCTGCTAATCCATGAAGTTTCCTCTCTATATATCTGTGTGGTCCTTAACCATATGTCTGACGCCATATAACCGTAAATAAAATGTGTTGAGAGCGTCGTTAAATAAAACATTTCCTTCCTTTCTTCCTTTCTCTCTCTCTCTCTCTCTCTCTCTCTCTCTCTCTCTCTCTCTCTCTCTCTCTCTCTCTCTCTCTCTCTCTCTCTCTCTCTCTCTCTCTCTCTCTCTCTCTCTCTCTCTCTCTCTGTGTGTGTGTGTACTTGTGTACATATTTTCATAGTTTTCTTTGTTTCTATTTGAAGTATTCTCTGGACTGTTTTGTATAAACGTAACAGTTTGCATATGTTAATTATTTTTTCAGTGTTTTAAAGTGTGTGGGGTTGGGGTTTTTTTGTTTTTGTTTTTTTTGGGGGGTAGGTGTTGGTGGGTTCTTGTATCATATCATGGTGTGGTGTGATGTGGTATGGTGTGGTGTATGTTGTGGTGTATGGTATGGCGTTGTATGATATGTAGTGGCGTGGCGCTCAAGCGCTGTTGTAACTTGAATGGCATTATATCTGTATTGTATAGCACTGCAAATGTGCATGCACACTGCATTATTTAAAGTTAGATACATATGGGATATGTGGATATTTTAAAGAAGAAACCCGCTGTCAACTACTTATAGCATAAAGTTGTTTACACAAGTACTGACTGTTCTGTAAGCAATATAGATGATTCGATAAACCAGTCGTGGAGCTCGGAATTGATTCCATCTTCAAATAGAGACGGACAAAGCTTTGTGAGTATAAAATCGTACACATTGCACATTAAACCTCACAGCTCCCTGTTAATACAACCTCGCACTTAGCACCCATGGGACTATAATAAATAACTAAAAGGAATTTAAAAAGCTCGCTCAACTTGTTATCACTAATATGTTTTAATATCTCCTTTGATGTCGCTAAAATACGATAACGGATCAACATATTTCAAGGTGTTCTTTTAATAAGGAATTTTTGTTTTATGGTTATGATTGTAAATTTGAAATTTTACGAAATTGTAGTAGATCTGGCTGTATGGTCCAATGTTCGCTCTACTGAGGGCATATACCCTTTCTTGGCACAGAGATGAAAGGACAGGTGTTCGTAGTTATTCTTACATTCCATTCATCTTTACTTGAAAATTATTGAAATATTAGACACGTGTGTTGTTCGAGTAGTATGATAATGATGATATTGATATTAATTCGATATTCTCTTGTAAAATACAGATGTGTGTTACATATAGCCAAGTTCGAGTAGTATGATAATCATGATATTGATATTAATTCGATATTCTCTTGTAAAATACAGATGTGTGTTACATATAGCCAAGGAAAAATGGTCAACGAAACATTAACCTCTAAGCCGACAGCCACCAAGTTTGTTTTTTATATTGTGAAAACAAAATCAAGCACGTAATTAGTTATTTTTAATCCACGTGTAATAACGGGGTTAGATTGACTGACAATAAGCCATGTAAGACAGTTGTTTGTAGGGTAACGAAAACAAAATTAGCATCACTTAAAAAAAAAAAACGTTCAATGATGTTAATCAAATCATTGGATAGGTGGCTTGTTACGGTCCATATTTATGGTGTATTCGTCGAGTACACACATAAGACCCTAATCATCTTTTCAAATTTTAAAACATACACTTTTAGAACTAAAAGTCTAGGACATCATGAATCAGCATTGCTCAATTTTAAAACCAGAAGGGGTTTCAATAGAACAATGCCCCTCTAGCTTCCTGGACTCTGATGACCTCGGTACTTCTAAGCTATCCTATTTTCAGATTGCGCACTCTTCTCCCCAAATTTTAAATGTATGTATCGACCTGCGCTGTGGTATAATCCCACCAGAAAACTGCTTATGCTATGAATATAGTAACACTATTATTAGTACTTACATATACTTCATTCAAGCAGCATGTAACCCCACGAAGGAAATGAATCACAGGCTATTAAAGACCACAGCTTTGTGCTAGAATAATTGATAAATTGTGCACAGAAGCGTATTATATGATATACGTGCTGGGGGTCAATGGAAGGTATCTTTACGTCGGCGTATGTGGTGGACAGAGGACAGTTCATTTCCGGTAAATAGTAACACTATTTTGGGATTTTCTTTAATCGAGGGATTCAGATTGATAACCAGCTATGACCCGTGTGAAGTGCCAAACCTCCGTACAATCAGTTCTGTAGTAAACAAAGTTCATTAGTTACCATTTGCACACCGGTTTTATTTCCACATGAGTAAACAACTTCTGGTACATGTTTCGTTTGATGTATTAGGAGTTCTGGTAAAGCTCATTAATTCCAAACAGTGATTAGAGCAGAAATTTCTCTTCCCTATACTGTAATATGTTCTACTAAATATAAACAGAACTACACTTTTAATAAACTCCTGTGGTTTTCGCTGGAAATAATTATCACCAGTGGACTAAATGTAAATCACAAATCTTGTTGCTATTTTAACACAGAAAAAGTCTAATATTATATCATTATTTAATCAGGAAGAATTTATATTTTTATTGAAAAGGGGTGGTTTCTCTAGCAATTTGGTAGTGAGGTGCTGGAGGCAACTTTTAAAATATAGTTTTCAACTTTCTATTTGCGGTGTACACCTCCGCGTATTTTTTTACGTGGGAATTCGACAGTCACATTCCGTTGTAGCGCTCTGAGACACGGTGTCTGTTTCAGTGTGAAAATAAGATATAAAGGAAATTGAAGGATGACGCGTCATGGAAAGAAAACTAAATTTGATTATCTATTCTAAATACTTAAATATTAAAACTACACTGGAGCTTTATCAATAACTGTAGTGTATACAGACAACAATATATTTATATATAGCAATCTGATTAAAATTAGCTCTACTGGTCTACTACCGGTAGATCTAACAACATTGCGTGGACTCTCATGTCCAGGTGACATTTCGTCTATAAATAACAATTTAAATATCGACCAATTACACTTCGCCTTTTATAGCGTTATTCGGGAGCATACAAATTCTAAAAATATCGGGCGAGACTATTTATGCAATAGGCGAACTTGTTGGTCTATTTCAGCATTGAAAAAAACAGGGGGAAAAGTGCAGTAATAAACTCTGGATTGTATACTAGTATAAACAGATTTTATGGCTATAACATCACGGATTTATTTTCGTCTTGAAACAAATTTTATATAAATTTTATATTGAAATTAGTTTCCGGCATACTTCGTAATTCACCCGAATCATTTCGTATACCCTCGGCATAATTCCAAATGTTTTCAAATTATTTTGAATCACTGGCATTATTTTGCAAGTAAGCTTTTCATTGGTCGAATGAAAGGTCAACTGGACATGAGCTCCAACGGGCTGCTGTTAGATCCACATGTAATAGTGGAGCTAATTTTAAATTAGACTTTATATCTAGATACTTAAATGTTTGGATGTTTTATTTGCATGGGCGTCCGCACGAATTTTTCCAGAAGGTGGGCAAGACATGTTGGCACATAATAAAGTATAGGCATGGTCAGGCACATACAGGCACGGCAATAGTAAGTGAACATTGCGAAGGGGCTGATTGATTTATATCGAGGGCGCAAAAAGCCCAATAATCCAGTTTATATGCTGTCTCGGAAAAATTAACAAATAGATGTTCTGAAATATATTTCCCTTCGAATATACGTCAGCACAAATATTTGAGATCTCAAGATCCAAGGGTGGGGACAAGCCCCCCCCCCCCCCCCCCCCCCATACACACACACTTACGGACACCCATGTTTGTGTTTTTTAATTCATAGTTTATTTTAAATGGTTATTCCAACGGATATTGATACTGTCGACTGATGTTACTAGAAGGAAACAACTACTACACTGAATTACAATATGCGAAATTAAAGTGTGTTTGTTTAACGACACTACTAGAGCACATTGATTAATTAATCATCTGTTATTGGATATCAAACATTTTGTAATTCTGACTCGTGGTCATCAGAGCAAACTCAATACATGTTTCCATTAGCAGCTCTGAAATATGCACTTTCCAACAGACAGGAAAGCACATACCACGGCATTTGACCAGTTATGATGCACTGATTGAAACAAACAAAACAAAACAAAAGAAATAAGTTGAATGGATCCACCGAGGTGATTCGATCCTGCGACGCAAATAGCTCAGGTGATCGCTCAACTAACTGAGCTAAAAGAAGAATTTCACACGTATAAAATAAAAACGGGTTGTCTTTTTTTAATAAAAAATATTTTAAAGATAGTTATTACAGCAGTCCACATAATAATATATCGACTGCTACATAATAATATATCGACTGCTACACAATAATATATCGACTGCTACACAATAATATATCGACTGCTACACAATAATATATCGACTGCTACACAATAATGCAAGCTCTATATACTTTTCGGGGCGGGACGTAGCCCAGTGGTAAAGCGTTCGCTTGATGCGCGGTCGGTCTAGGATCGATCCCCGTCGGTGGACCCATTGGGCTACTTCTTGTTCTAGCCAGTGCTCCACAATTGGTGTAACTAAAGTCGTGGTATGTACTATCCTGCCTGTGGGATGGTGCATATAAAAGATCCGTTGCTGCTAATCGAAAAGACTAGCCTATAAAATGGCGACAGCGGGTTTCCTCTCTCAATATATGTGGTCCTTAACCATATATATGACGTCATATAACAGTAAATAGAATGTGTTGAGTGCGTCGTTATATAAAACATTTCCCTGCCTTCCTTAGATACTTTTCATATGAAGTCTCAATTATTTTTGGCAAGAGCGGGCTGCCATACATCAAGTCGCGCGCCCTCTGTAGGCGTGGTGTAAACAACAAACGCATGCTTAGCCGGGAAATTTCAATGCTCGCGTCCCAGTATGTTTATGGTGGTTGTCCGTCAGATAAGGCCTGGACACTCGATGGCCGAGTGATCGGTGTTAAGGATACTACGAGAGATGGGAGGTGGAGTATTCGTTGGACTTATGTTGGTGCTGTATTTTACACATGCACAGGACGGTCAAGGTGAGACTAGCTTATGATTACTTTGAAAGGAAAAAAAAAACCTGTCAAGTTTTCTTTGGCTTGCGATCGGCTGCTTTTCGGGCCGTTACAGGCGGCACGTTTGCGCAGGTGTTATGTACAGGTATGAAAAACGTTTGATAGCAACGTGACAGCGATTAGTCACAATAATGTTATTAAACAAAACAATAAGATAGTATGGGAACTGTTTTTGGAGCCTGTTTTAATTTATTTACTGTTATAGTATTTTTGGTTACGTTGCAAAGTAAACAACTTTGATGACAAATTGTGCAGCTATGCAGAACTAGCCCAGGCCAAGTTAGACTGAGTGGGGAAAACACCTGTCTTTTTTATTTGATTATATGCAAAGCTGTGGTTAAAAAAAATCAGGTTATTTGAGTTTGTTTGCAAGAGGTTGCCACAAAAGACTATACGCAGTCGGGGTTAGCAGCAAACCAACAGACAGGCCTCGCTGAATGACGCGACTAGATCAAAGGGATTATCGCACAAGGGGATAATCCCTTCGATCTGTGCAAATATTTCAAGTGGGTGACGCTGATGTGAATGAAAAGAACTATTAGGTTTTACAAAAGAACCCAATTATAGACTTAATTAGAACCACCCAACACGTAAAATAATGGTGTTAGTTTTCTACCTGTGAAAACGGTCATAGACATAGTCACATAAGTGGTGTATCAGAAGAACTTTCCTTTGGCACTGTCACTAACCCTAACTAGTTATCATAAGTATTTATAATGCTCTTTATACATGACAGTGCCAAATGAAAGTCCTACCGGAGGACCTGTCATGGACAGAACTCTGGCGAAGTCAGAGGTTGTGCCCACGACAGGTGTACTTGCACAGTTATCTGGTGGAAGCATGCCAAAAATTACCCACACCCACTAAGTGGTGAAGTCAGAGGGTGTGTCCACAGCATGCGTACTCGAGCAGATGGCTGCACGCAATTTTATTATATTTTATCCATACCCACATAACTAATAATTTTACTTTCTGAGCAATCAGATTCTCGTGTGTGTGGTACATTTTATATACGTTAACAGTTGTACCCAGGATAGAAGTATGCTTAAAACTCTGGAGCCAAATTCACAAAACATAATTTTTCATTTATACCATTAGCACTCAGAGGCAATGTGTTTACAAGTATTTGGTATCTGCAGAAAATTATGAAAGATGGGTCATTTTAAGGACAAAGTGTAATTTCAAACTGTATTATTTTTATTCTTTATAATAATAATTTGGGTTTTTTTCATAGGTAAATTTATATTTATGTGCAAAAGTATGCTACTAAGTCCATATTTCAATACTAATCTTTATAATTTTTATAGTTGATTGAATTGTAATCAATATTCCATAAAATGTACATAATTTTTGCATGAAACTACAAAACACGGGTATAATTGTGAAGTTATGATGTTTTGTGAATTTTGCCTCTGGTGTTAGTGGATTTTATATATTGTATGTTAAAAGAAATAGAATAGACTTGTTCTTTTTCTAGGATATTGAACATTTTTCATGGCAAATACTGTTTTTCCTTCAGAGCAATTTCCTTCTGATCTAACTCCCACCTGCTTTGGTTGGGAGCCGGTACTGGGCTGTGAACCCTGTACTACCAGCCTTACATCCGATGGCTTAACCACGAGGCCACCAAGCCTACGTGTATTTAAAATATGCCCATGTAGTTAATCCTGACAGCCGTTGAGAGAGGTTATTTAAAATGGGTCTGTGGTATGCAAGAGCTGTGAATTACAGCAGTGGTTTCTGTGAAAGGTTTACAGCTGTTTAGACTCAAGCACTAAGGCAGTATTCCACTGTCTTGTGGTGCTAATCTACTCTTGATCTCAAGTACCTGTATAGTCTTGTGGTTTCGCTATAGCATTTGTTTGGTCCGGGTTCCTTAGCATTTATATGTGTGGAAAGGAATTTGTTTAATGGAACCCCAGCACATCATTTCAGGGAATATAAATTTTGTTCTAGTTTGATGTTTTAAAATTATGCAGGGGTGCAGAAAGTACTCACCCACTCACCAAATGCGAATACAAATTCTGACGGATGAGTTATAAAATGCAACTACCAGTCGATCTGTCTATCTGTCTTTTTGTATTCATTTGACCCGTGATGTTGATCACTTACCAAGTGTTATTAATAATGTTTTGTCAATACATTTATATATACTAGCCGCCATTAATAACGCAATTTCCTTTTGTCAAAATAATATACGTTCCGGTTGGACTTCGTTGACGCTATTCGTCAATGTACATGGTACAGTGGTACACATTATTTCAGCAGCATGTAAAGGTCGACTTCCGGCCTGTTCCCAACATAAGGGGAACAACGCTAAAAACGCATTATCCGGTAAATCGCGCACACGCAACCACTTGGCGAAATAACACTTTGCACGTGCATTTCCTGATACCCGGGCACACTCAGAACACGCGGGTGGCAATGAGTATCTCACTCCTACACGATGCCTCGGTTGAACAACGCCGATCGGAATCAAGCCATTGGCTTGTTGAATGCCGGAAACTCGCAATTGCGGGTAGCACAACGGTTCCACGTGCACCCGTCAACCATTAATCGGCTCCTCAACCGATATCAGACGACAGGGACCGTCAATGACCGCCGTCGTTCGGGCACACCACGCGTAACGACCAATAGACAGGACCGGAACATACGGTTGCGGCACCTGCGCAATCGGTTTTTGACAGCCGCAAGCACTGCCAGGACTGAAGTGGGAACCAGGGGACGACTCATCAGCGCCCGAACTGTCCGGAGACGTCTTGCCGCAGCACGACTGCATTGCCACCGACCCTACCGTGGCCTTATCCTCCTGCACAGACATCGTCAAACAAGACTCTTATGGGCCAGGAATGGTGGGCATTTGCGACCCAGGAGATGGCGAGATGTCATCTTCTCGGATGAATCAAGATTTAACGTGAGTGTCACGGACAGACGTCATTGCATTTACCGCCGTCGTGGAGAACGTGTCGCGCAGGCCTGTGTTCTGGAGAGGGACCGCTACGGGGGCGGCGGAGTCATGGTTTGGGGCGCCATCAATGCTGACTTCCGGTCTGAACTCGTGGTGGTACAGGGAAACCTTAATGCGCAACACTACGTCGACAACATCCTGCAGCTGGTCCTCCTCCCATTGATGAGACGGCATGGCGGAAACAGGCTCGTCTTCCAGCAAGACAACGCTTTTCCAGCAGTTTCCCCGGACATGAACCCAATAGAGCACATGTGGGACGAGCTGGGACGTCATGTTCAAAACCAACCGAATCCACCACAGAACTTCGCTGAGCTGCAGCAGGCATTGCAGCATCACTGGGCAGCCATCCCACGACGTGTGGTGAGGCGCCTGTGCATGTCCATGCCTAGGAGGCTGCAGGCGTGCATCGCAGCACATGGAGGTCACACGAAATACTGACCCCCATGACGTTGACATCGCCAGATACGTTATGCGCAATTCACTGTTGGCGGCTGACAGTGCCAGTCAGATGGGCCAGTGGTTGGTCTCACTGGTGGTATCAGTTTCATTTTTGTGGGATCTCGCATAATAAAATAAACCATGATCATTTCCGAGATTGCGTTTTTATTGCCGCCTAGTATATATCATTTGAAGTGAAGACACTATATATTATAATATTGTTAATAATACATTGTTCTCTAGACTGGTGGGCTAGTATATTTTAGTTGGGTTTGGTCATGGGGTCTAGTGAAATATTTTCAATTTCTGCACCCCTGATTGTGTAGTGATTTTTTTAAATGTATTATTATCAATTTTGACAGTAATCAGTATGTTAATATTCCACTCTTTTGTGTTAAAAGTTTGTTTTGTTTAAGAACACAACTAGAGCACATTAACCATCGACTGTTGGATATCAAAGATTTGGCAATTCTAATCCGTAGTCTTCAGCGAGATCTAGCTCAGACAGTAGAGTGCTTGCATTGTAGGAGCGAACCAAGTCATTGAACTCATTATCTGAATACATTTTTTCCTGTCCCCACCAGTACCCCATAACTGATATTCCAAAGGTTGTGGTATGTACTGTCCTGTCTATGGGAAAATGCATATAACAAAACCCTTGCTAAACAAAACAAACTTTAATAATTGTGTCGATATTGCACTCTTTGGTATCACCAATAATTAAAAACATGGTGGCAGACATGTATGTTGTATGGAGGCAGCTGACGATAGCCATCAGGACTAGCTCAGCCACTCACCAAATTTGCTAATTGCATGTTTTAATTCAACTGTCAAATATTATTTTAATTGTGTGAAATAGCAGGGCTTGGACGTAAGAATTTGTCATCCACTGATGGCAATTTTGAGCCTGCCTATGGCAGGTTTTTTTTTAAAGTGACTTTAACAGCAAATAAACATGACTAAAAGGTTATTTTGCTTTATGTAGACATATTTCAAATGTTAAATACTGGCAGTAATGTACACCAGGTGTATACATTGTGCTGTCATTGAGGAGCTGTACTGACAGCAGTAATTATTATCCAGCAGCACAAAAGTTCTGTCGATACCTTAGGACATTTATATCTCAACTATGGCAGTTGCCGCTGGTGGTGTTGTTAAGTTTCAGTCTTGAATACAATGTAATTGCAAGTAATAATTGATATTTTGTTAGAAAATAACTGGGTTTCTACAATTTCTTAAATTGAATATATTACTTGGTAGAATGTTTTGCTTACCCAGAGCTAGCCTGGGTCATTGATAGCGATCACACATTCATATATGTGTATATGTATATGTATGTATGTGTGTATATATATATATATATATATATATATATATACCACATTATAGGTAGTTACAAGCAACACTTCAGTCTGTCAAAAAAAAAATAGACACACTGTACTTGTAACTAGAAAATAGAAAAATAGAAAGAAAGGAAATGGTTTATTTAACAATATTTGGACATATGGTAAAGGACCACACAGATATTGAGGGAGGAAACCCGCTATCGCCACTTCATGGGCTACTCTTTTTTATTAGCAGCAAGGGATATTTTATATGCACCATCCCACAGACAGGATAGCACATACCACAGCCTTTGATGTACCAGTTGTAGTGTACTGGCTTGAGCGAAAAATGGCCCAATGGGCCCACTGATGGGGTGAAAATAGAAATGCTTTTTTTTCCCTAAATCAGCTTGTCTCAAACCATATTGTATTTATACTGAAATGAAATATTAAAAGGTTAATGCACATGTATGTAAATGATGTATCCAATATTGTTGCTTGATATTCATCCAGCTTGCATTCTGAAAGAAATCCATTCATATCCTTGGACCCTGAACTTTCACCTTTGCCAGTCACAGCTCACTGTGAAAACCAAGTCTATAGAAATTGTCTGAGCATGTTTAATGAATGTCCATATACAAACTCAAATCCTGTCTTTAGCCACCTGCGGAGACAGTGGTGGTCAAAGGATAATCTAGCTGAGGTATCCAAATGACCATTACTATAATCTGTTTATCACTGTAATCCCTGCCCACAAATAGGAGGACAACTCTTTCAGCTCACTACTATTGTCAGCCACATGAACAATAATAGGCTGGAAAAGTGATACTATGAAAGTGTAAATCTGTAATTGGAGGATTTCCAAATAAGCCGTGTCCAATTTAGGGACTGGCCATGCCAAAAGAGGGGTTTTATTGGTGTCTATCCTCATATCAGACCCTCCTGCTGTTCCTTTGGTGAGGCACTGCGTGACTGGAGTCAGACATCATAAGTCTGGGGAAGACGTTTATCCCGTGATAGCTCAGACATGTCAAAATATTTAATGTTTCATATCTAGATAGTGTCTGCTTACCAGACATGCTAACATTAATGATATTAGCAGGATATATAGCAGGTTCCAGATTTCAGAAATGAGTCCGGATGCTCATATTTAAGATGTAACTTAATTGCATGTTCATGTATACTTTGATGATAAAAATACTTGTTTTCTCATTTGGGACACAATTTCTGGTGCAAGTCTGAACGTGTTTGAACATTAATTTGATTAATTTTAATTTTGTTTTACCTTATACAAGTTATAGGTATTTAACAGGGCACATGGGGCATATACTCTGGATTGGTGCTATATGTTTGCATGTACCATGAATATGTTTAATAAAACCCCACTATGATACCAGTGTTCGAGATTAACGGTATCCTGATATCCCGGGGATACCAGAATTTAATTTTGGATACCAAACTTCAATAACCCAGTATCCCACCAAGATACCATATAATGTTGTTGATTTTTTAATCCTGCATTTTTATTTTTCGCTGAAACAATGAAAGTCGTCATTTACTGGTGAAGTTAAGTAAGAGTGTCGTCCAAGTTTGTTACGATGTTATTTATGACTATAATTTAAGTGGGATACTAAATTCTCAGGTGGGATACCAGATTTTGAAATGTTAGTATCCAAATGGGATATTGCCCAAAATTTTAAATCTCGAACACTGGATACATGGACCCCACCCCACCCCCACCCCCTCTAGAAAAATCTGCATACATGCTTGTGCATGAACCTCAAAATGTTTCTAACTGGAATTGGACTAGGTCAGGAAAATTATTGCAATTAACTATTGTTTATTTTTTAATTAATATTTATTATATCTGCCCATATTCTTTCTTCCTATATGTGAGCATATCCTTTTAAATCAGTCGGCCTCGGTGGCATCGTGGTTAGGCCATCGGTCTACAGGCTGGTAGGTACTGGGTTCGGATCCCAGTCGAGGCATGGGATTTTTAATCCAGATACCGACTCCAAACCCTGAATGGGTGCTCCGCAAGGCTCAATGGGTAGGTGTAAACCACTTGCACCGACCAGTGATCCATAACTGGTTCAACAAAGGCCATGGTTTGTGCTATCCTGCCTGTGGGAAGCGCAAATAAAAGATCCCTTGCTGCTAATCGGAAAGAGTAGCCCATGTAGTGGCGACAGCGGGTTTCCTCCAAAATCTGTGTGGTCCTTAACCATATGTCTGACGCCATATAACCATAAATAAAATGTTTTGAGTGCGTCTTTAAATAAAACATTTTTTCTTTCCTTTTAGTTTTAAATAATTATAAAATGCCTACAGATCTATATGAAGCAAACTAACATTGTATTAAAGCATAATCCACTTGTTGTTTTTATGGTCTTTTTAAAATTTGTGCAGGTAAACAAATATATAAAAATCCCGACTAAAGTTTGCTTATTGTTGTATGCATGCACAAGCCCTTAGGATTTGTATATGAAAGAAAACAAGTTTATAATGGTGCCAATAGTTTTCCTCTTCAGAACAGGCTTTAAAGCCAATTGAAACTACTTTCTTGATCTTTTTTGAAACTTTGTTAGTCCACACCATATATAGGTTAAATCCCAGAACTAAAATGAAATGACATAATATTTGTGAACTAATTGTTGTGAATTTCACTGTGTATATATAACCAGCTACAGTAATTGTTGTTGAATTCCACTGTTTGTATAAGCAGCTATTTGCCCACTTGATGTCTGTTGACTAGGGAAGAAGTCTGTATCCAAACAGCTGATCTAAATGATCTCTGCTTCTGCCAGTATGTGTACTATTACTTTTATAGTGTATTGCACGATTCCTGAACCTTACTCCTTATACAAGCTTAAACAGGTTCCCTTACAATGAATTTCGAGACCAGAATGGAAATAATATATTCAGGAGATCATTTGTACAGGTGCTTGGGGAAAACATGAAAGTGTAGCACTACTAGCAGTAAGTGTTAGACAGCTAGGCTCTGAACAGTGTACTGAAAACAGGACAGTCAATCCCCATAGATACTCTCTGTAATAATTTTTAAGGCAAGTGGTCTTTACCATGAGTAATCCTCTCCTCCCTTCTCAAACAACTGGTGACATTCATTTATGATCTGTAAAGATGAAAGTATGTTGTACAAGACACCGGTGTTCAAAGCAGATCAAAGGTTGCTGCTTTGGCATTAACTTCCTATATATTGTAAAGATATTTATTTACCAAATATATGATACATGTATAGTCACAATTATTTTTAATAGAAATCATGATATACTTTGTCCTGAATTTACATCTATCTTTATATGTGTGGGTTAGAGAGGTTTATGCTATCATTTTGTTCACACTAGAATTGTTTTAAAGATATACATTTTTGTTAATGCACATTTATGGAAAATGTAACTGTAGGCACAATTATTTGTTCAAGAATTGTCTATACATCTAAAAGAAGTTTAAATAGCTTCATTTGGATTTTTAAAAATTGCAATTAATATTTTATTTATTTTCAAGATATGTAATATTTGTAACTATAAAAATCTACTGTTTTCTGGCATTGGTGCCTACTACATGTACCAAGAACTTAACAGCCATCTTAAATTGTTAATTTTGTACATTGGCATACTTTGTCTGGAAATGATTTTTTGTTTTATTAATTCTGTGTTTCATAGATTGAATCATCAATATTCCAAGTATAAAAATAATTCAATGCCAAACAATAAAATGCACAAAATGATATTTAGAAAATTAAAATAAAACCTTTTTAACATTAAACCATCTTGTTATTCTTGACACTTCAGATAATACTTGCTATTTTTAAAAACAGATTTGTTCAAGTTTAAAAAGATGTCTGAACAAAGGCCAATTTGAATTATGTTTGAATGACTGAGTCTGTGAACTTGGTCACTCCCTGTCTGGGTCCAATACGCAGCAGGTGAGGTCTCATCCACTCTTCCACATGTCCTCTCTGGTTTCTGAATTTTTTTTCATATTTGTTTCATTTCATTCTTCATTGATGATTGGAAAATAGGGGCCATGAAACTTAACCCTGGGGTCTTTTTAGGCATTTGTTCCCACACAGACTGGTAAATAGAGGTCAGGACCTTTAACATAAAAAGAAGATCTATTACAGTTCTATGCACTTGGATTTTCAGTGCATACATACATGAACAGTGAACCATAACCCGTACACGTACAGTGACTTGATAAAGGGGAACACTCAGCATTTGTACTTAATGGGTTTTCTGCTTTGCAAATCTTATTCATCACCTACTGAAGAAAAGTGTATATTGTAATCCACATAGAAAGAAAAACATTATGGAATTATGTCTCGTTATGTGCACATTATTATATATAGTTACAATATAAAAATATTTATTATTACAAAAACATGTACAGTATTTTGTGTTTTCAACTTTAAGCATTTAAATAAAAAAATAATATCAGAAGTGTACATATGAGAGCATGTTCAATCTATCAAAATTTAAACACATTTATAGAGCGTAAACTCATGAATGAACATTACAGGACTTTGACTAATCAAGTGCTGTATTAAAATGTCAGTGATATAGTAATAGTGTCATGTCTATACATGTATGTAGTGTACGAGAAGAAATTTATGACCATGACATATGCTACATGTATGCTTTATTTAGCTGGCAGCCAAAGGTCTGTTTTATACTCCCACAACATACTGCAAGTAGAATAGTCATCTGAGATTGAAGCTATCTTGGTGAATCCCAGTGCTTATGGTTTGAAAATCGATGGTGAGCAATAAATTGTTCTTGTGAAATTATGTAGGAGAGCAATTGCTCTGTGTCAAAATGGGAAAAACAATCTGTGACGTGTTGTTAGATGTATCTATCTAAAAAGTAAGTTCAAGTTATTGAAGGTATGTGATTTATAACAAAAAGGTGAAATAACTGCACTTACAAAGATGTGATATCTAGATTGAGGGGAAGAACTTTAAAAAAAAAGTTGGTGTACCAAATGTTTAATGACACCTCAGCATATTTTGACAGCTATTTCAGGGCACAATATTTCACACAAACTGACATTCACAAGATAAGTAATTTCATTCAAGTTTTAGATAATTGATTAGGTTACACAAATTGTTTGCCTATAGTCATTCCCACAGGGAATGTCTTTTTTCATACTAAGGAATTTACTACAAATTATTTATTTCTGAAAGTGTTTACAAAAAACATTTGTAGGAGAATGGGACGGACTATAGATAAAAATCATGTGAACCAACTTTCAGTTGTTAAGATTTTGAAATGCTGTACCCTGCTATTTGATGTGTAATACATGATTATTGCAATGAGTGATCTGGATAGTAAAAGAAGAAATCTACATGTATGTACAGAGACTACTACTGAATAGCAACATGGAAGCTTTGATACACACTTTTCCATAGACAGGACAACACATACCATCGTCTTCGATATACTTATACCAGTCATAATGTAATGGTTGGAATGGTTTAAAAAGCTAGCAGATCAATTAAATAAAATGAAGACATCATTTGTAAAGAAAGCAATATTTTGTCTTTCATTGTCTCATTTGATTAAATCCATGTACCGTATATCTTCGCCTATAAGTCGATTTTTTTTCACCCAAAAATTATTTTATAACTTGGGGGGTCGACTTATAAGAGGGTAAAAAAAGTTCACCAAAAAATATTACTGTTTTGGGGATTATTTTACAAGTTTTATTGTTGAAGTATGCCATGTATTTATACTCAAATATGTTAATTTGACACATTTATTTTTTATAACCTATTTTTTTTGGCATTAGAACGGTTTTGGTTATGCGAAAAGGCGTACGATCTCACTCACATGCCAAGACAACAGTCCACTTAGTTAAATTAACAGTCATAACTAATAGTAAAAATGTAAACAATACCAACTACCTGTTGCCTGAGTTTATTTTGAAATCTGGTTACTGGCATTAATGGTTGTTCAAACAATGTTTTGGCGGTGATTAACTTCATGAATATTACTAAGCTTTCCCTTAAAATAGACTGATCTCTGCAGTTCACTTATCTAGAGCAATAGGGACACACATCATTTGGTACAAAAACCGTGTACTTTCCAGAGTTATCCTCCTTACATGTATTAATATGGCGGCAAAACGTGATACTTTCAGTTTTATCGTAGTGATCTGTTGTCAGTGTTTATAAATAAAGTTGTTGTCTGTGCACAAAACCATCTGTACAGTACTATACAGTAACAGTCAAACAGCTTTCACTTTCTACTAAGGGAATATTTCGTTTTGATGCTATGTAATAATGATAGTTTGATTGGAATAGTCTGATCATATTGCGATGTACAAAAACGTGATTAAATAATTTTCTTTTTGTTCAAATATTATTGTATGTGCTGAAAATAAGAAATATTTCAATATTTATAAGTAGTTTTTCATAATCAATAAAAAAATACGTTTTCAGGGCTTGAAATTAGGGACTCGACTTATAGCCGAGATCGACTTACAGGCGAAGATATACGGTATATAATGGTAGGTCAATTTTAATTTCTCATTTTTTGCTTTAACATTTTAAGCTACTTCTATTAAAAACTGTTTTGTAAAAATTCTCTCCACTCAGTGATTTGGGACTTCTTTGAACTAAAGTAAACCACAAGTTCTCTTGTGATCTGTATGGGACTACTGTAGAGCTGGGTGGTATTGGGTGGTATCAGTATCAGTATTTTGGATCTGATTTACCTTAGTATCAGTATGGTATTCGGTATTGATAAAATTCTGATACCGATATCGAGCGGTATTTGTGGTATACTTGTCTTTAAATGCATGCCTGAGTTAAGTCTCACCCGCTAATTTCATCTAAATAAAAATAAATTCTATACACAAGGCCCTCATCTCTCTTCTTTTCAGCTATTTTGTGTTCATCAGATATTGTTAGTGCTTTACTAAATGGCATAAAACATTTTTCAATACTGAAATTTTGGTATTTTGATATTTGCTCAGTAAGGTAAATCGGACTGTCCACACAGGACGTTCACTGAAGTAAACCACAGTGTGCTGTACTAGTCCACACAGGACGTTCACGTTAGTGCAGCCAAGTGTATACACAATCCAATAAGTACAGGTGTGCAGTCAGGTGTAACCGCACATCACTCCGGCTCACCTCAAGGTGGAGTGGATTGCAGATTGATGTCATCAACTGGGAGCATGGTGGAAGGAATACCCTCAGATTTCTCACTGAGGACATCCAGCCTAATTTGATACAGCTTCATCACTGTATAACAGAATGTATGGAACTTTTCTCTTCTCTGCCAGAATGAATCCAAACCATAGGTGTTTTTATGATCTATGCATATATGCCAGTATGTGTATGATACTCGTGAACAAGATGTACTGGGCAATATAAAAGTTATGGCAGTTATAAAATCTAAAAATAATTTTTATTGTCTCAGGATATTTCAATAATAAACATTGTATGCATATCTGTTAATCATTTAATATCTTTTGTGTTAAAAACTTTGATTGCTTAATTAACTAGCATTTCTTTTCTCTTCACACATAATTGCACATACAATCTTGAACCACTGATTCAAACATGACATTCTTATATAACTGGTGGTTCGTACAGCCATCACAGAGACAAAGACATACCACTTCCTGATGTGCATGGATTAATGTACATGAAGTTTGTTTTATTTAACGACCCCACTAGAGCACATTGATTTATTAATCATCGGCTATTGGATGTCAAGCAATTAGTAATTTTGACGTCTCAGAGAAGGAAACCCAGTATATTTTTACATTACTACTAGCAAGGAAGCCATTATATGCACCATTCCATGGACATGATTTTCACATACTACGGCCTTTGATATACCAGTTGTTTTACCCTGGTAGAAATGAGAAATAGCCCAAAAGACCCATTGACAGGGATCGATCCTAGACTGACCATGCATCAGCAGAGCACTTTACCACTGTGCTATGTCCAGATCCCTAATGTACATGAATGCATGAGTACATGTGACATGCATATAGTGAAGCTATATGTAGCCTATATAGTATATGTTTCATGGTCTGCAATGTGAAACTTTGAATGCAACCAGGTATCTCAATCACCACCGATTGCATCATGTCACACAGCTCAAGTAGGTCTGTTCAGTGCTTTGGGTGTACACCACAGATGATGACACATGTACACCCAACAATTTGGAAATTCTAAGATTTCAGTGTTTTGTTCTGATCAATTCACTTTTTCTTTAAATCACACCATTATGCAGGTACATACAGCATTATTGTGAAATGCATGTGTGGTTGGGGAGTGCATAATTTCCCACCTGCAGTTCAGATTCAATAGCCATGAAATAAAAGTTACATGTTGTATATAAAAAAAGTGAAAATATACATGTATGTAGTTTATTCTGGCTTGAAAACACAGTCATGGTTTATTGTCCAAGATTCTGATTCAAATACAAATCAAGCATTTAGATTGTGTTGGTTTGTGCAATTATGAACAAGAATAATGTTACTGGAATACACATTTTCTTATAAGTCGGATGCACTGGTTTTTCCCCCCAATTCATACAGTTACTTGTATCAACAGAACAATGCCATTCAAATATTGAATAGTTAATGAGCATTTGGTATTTAAAATTGCAATCATTATTCCTTAATTAGGACTTGTTCTCAGTGCCAAATAAAGGCAGATCTACAATTTTTAATAAGCTCATGTTAATTGTTTTGTAACTCAGATCCTTGTTGACATTTTAAACAAAAGTCAGACAAATTGTGTTTTCTAAAAGCATTATGGGATAAAGTTACAAAGTTTGTTTTTGTCTTACATGTCTAACTATATACATCCACAATGCTTAAACAAATGCATTGAAGAAAAACAGGAATTTAAGCAGCTTTAAAAAGCCATATTTGTAAATCTGCATGTAATCTCTAACATAACTCAACACTCGTATTCTGTCAAAATGTCATGCCTGACATTGTCTATGTCACATACAAAGCACTTGAACACAACCTAGATTATTAGATCTAAAGGAAATTTAATGAAGGTGCACTGGAGGAAAAAACTAAAAGATGGTGATGTATTCTAAATGCTTAAATATTAGAAATTCCAGAGAACACAGAGTTAACATCAGTTTTTCAAACAAACTTCAAAGTAATATAGAAAAAAGAGACTAAAAATGTGGTTGTTTAAATATTAACACAGGTGCTTTTCAGAAGATGTTTTTACTGTTTTGAATAATATTATAGCTCGCTAAAGTAATGACTACATGTAGCTATGAATTTTATTTAATATGATCATACACAAAACATGGAAATATGTTCCAGAAATTCTCTTGGAAATAGACATCTATTTATGTACTAGACTCTAGACTGGCCTCGGTGGCGTAGTGGTTAGGCCATCGGTCTACAGGCTGGTAGGTACTGGGTTCGGATCCCAGTCGAGGCATGGGATTTTTAATCCAGATACCGATTCCAAACCCTGAGTGAGTGCTCCGCAAGGCTCAATGGGTAGGTGTAAACCACTACCACCGACCAGTGATCCATAACTGGTTCAACAAAGGCCATGGTTTGTGCTATCCTGCCTGTGGGAAGCACAAATAAAAGATCCCTTGCTGCTAATTGCAAAGAGTAGCCTATGTAGTGGTGACAGTGGGTTTCCTCTCAAAATCTGTGTGGTCCTTAACCATGTGTCTGATGCCATATAACCGTAAATAAAATGTGTTGAGTGCGTCGTTAAATAAAACATTTCTTTCTTTTTTTCTTTCTATGTATATGAATTTGTGTGAATAGGCATGCACCATTCATGTACATGTATTTGATGTATATATTAAACATCTGCGCATCAGATCTAGGCCATGAAGCTATAAAACGCGACTAGACTTAAAAGCACAGTGTTTAACTATATCTCGAGATTTAAATTATCACCCAGTGATCACTTAAGAATTTCTGCTCATCTACCACTTTCGTTTGACATGAAGTGTTGTGATTGCCTTTGGTGTTTACATTCGGGGGAGAAACACAGGGGAATTGTGTTTGTCAAATCGCTTATCAGCTGCAGTCAATATATACAGTCATTTCAGTATGATATCGGTATGGGGTGTATGGACAGCATGAATAAAAAGTAGTTTGGCTAAAATGTTGGAAGGGGAACTTAGAAGTAGGGGTATTAACTATTTTATTACTTGTTCTTACAAATGCCTGTATGAAGAAGTTAAAGTTTGCTTTGTTTAACAACACCACTAGAGCATCGGCTGTTGGAGGTCGAATGTTTGGTAATTTTGACATACAGTCTTAGAGAAGAAACCCGCAACATTTTTCCATTAGTAGCAAGGGATCTTTTATATGCATCATTCCATTGACAGGATAGTACAAACCATGGGCTTTGATATACCAGCCGTGGTGCACTGGCTGGAACGAGAAATCGCCCAATTTTGGTGGTACAGGTCTTTAAATATTTACTCTGTTTTTTCATTCAGCATTTTGTTATGTATTTGGTATGAGCTCCTTCTGTCCATTCATTTGCTTACTCTTTCATCCATCCATCCATCCATCCATCCATCCATCCATCCATCCATCCATCCATCCATCCATCCATCCATCCATCCATCCATTCATTCATTCATCTGTTAGCCAGCCAGCCAGCCAGCCAGCCATCCAGCCATCCAGCCATTCATCTATTCAGCCATCCATCTGTCCATCCATCCATCTGTCCATCCATCCATCTGTCCATCCATCCATCTATCCATCCATCCATCTATCCAGCCATTCATTCATTCATTCATTTGTTTGTTTGTTTGTTTGTTTGTTTGTTTGTTTATTCATTCATCCTTTTAAACATACATTATCATTAATCTTATTCATTAAATTTGCCAGTTAAGCCATTTGACAAACATGCAGTTAATATAAAATGTAAATATCTTCAAATTTTTTAATATACCTATATGAATCTACAATTCAGAATGCCTTGTTTTCAAAATACTTCAGCCAACAGCACCTACACATGTTGACTTTTGAAAATACTAGTACATTTAAGACACTGAAAATATTTGTTTCATAAAACAACAACACACAAGCAACTACACCTATAGATTTATGTAGATTTAAGCTGCATAATACCATAATAGTACATTTAAGACAACTAAGATTACGCACTACATGAATCTACCTATATAGTAGTAACATTTGCGTGACACTTCTTATTCTGGGTTAGTTATTAATGTCATGATGTGTTTATACAGACATATTCCTCAGAAAGTCCTTATTCAGCAGTGTCACCAATGGTTACCCAACAGGCTTACACCAATGGTGTACATCTGTGTGTACTTTTCTTATCTACTCTGGTAAAGATAATTTCAGACAGATTCCCGTGGTGCATATAGTGCTGGGCTATATTCATACAGGGGGTGAGACATAGCCCTGTGGTATAGCTCTCGCATGATGTATGGTCGGTCTAGGATCAATCCCCATTGGTGGGTCCATTGGGCTATTTCTCGTTCTAGCCAGTATCATGTCTGTGAGCTGGTGCATATAAAAGATATGTTGCTACTAATGGAAAAATATAGTGGGTTTCCTCTCTAAGGCTATATGTCAGAATTACCAAATGTTTGACATCCAATAGCCGATGATGAATAAATCAATGTACTCTAGTGGTGTTGTTTCAACAAAACAAATGGCAGGAATTTTCGTTGACACTGTCAGTAAAACCTAATTTAAGAAGATATATTTATTAATAAATTTGTTTATTGATCTTTTTTTATATGCTCTAGTGGTGGTGTTACACAAAACAAACTGTAATATCCATAAGGAAGGAAGGGAATGTTTTATTTAATGACGCACTCAACACATTTTATTTATTTATGGTTATATGGCATTGAATATATGGTTAAGGACCACATAGATATTAAGGGAGGATACCCACTTCATGGGCTACTCTTTTTCGATTACCAGCAAGGGGTCTTTTATATGCACTGTCCCATAGACAGGAGAGCACATACCACAGCCTTTGATATACCAGTTGTGGTGCACTGGCTTGGCACGAGAAATAGCCCAATGGGCCCACTGACAGGGGTCGATCCCAAACCAACCGCACATCAAGCGAGCATTTTACCACTGGGCTACATCTTGCCCCCAAATAATATCCATAAAGGGAAATGATTATAGAGGAATCCATAACCTCTATTCTTGCACTGTCAAAATTGAATGTTTAATGGTAAGATACAGAATCTACATTCATGTAGTAGTATACTTCACCACACAAATATTGAATTCAATACTTAAATGTTATTTTTATTCTAGTTCCATGCTGTGTATATTTTGGTCAACTTGTTTCCACAAAAAAAAGAAAATCCCAACAATACTGTTGACTTTGTTTATCATGAAGTACATGTATATAATGTATGGTGAAGCTTAAATATATGTCATCTGTGTGTATTATACTTTTTCAGTTCACATCAGCAAAAATAACTTCTTATATTTCTGTTGGAATATATAGAGACTCAAGTTCAAATAAACCACTTGGCAGTCTTCAGAAAAAAAACACCCAAAGATATGTACATTAGGTGTTCATAAATGTTAAAATCAGGTTAAATGGTTCATATGTACTCCTGTAATCTGCAGATTTTGTGATCAATATTTTCATTATCCTAAATCTTATAGCTTATGGACTAAACGATAAACACATTAACATTGTTAACATAGATCTAAATAAGCTGTAAGCCACTAATTAAATAAAATACTGATCTAGCCAGAGGGAATGTAAACACTGAAATCCTAACAGTAATAAGCATATGTGTGTAAGAAGTTACATGTATGTTTATTCAAGAAATTGTGCCTAATAATCCACACACAGCACAGATCACTGGATGTTCGGTTAATGACCTTACAGGTATGACTATACCAAATAAAATCCCATAGGTGACCATGTTAACGTTTGTGTTTAAAAACACTATATGCAATGTATCAACCAAACTATGACCCATAGATATAAGTACTACAACCCCAACCCCAAAGTATTAACTGAAGAAAATGGTTCCTTTCATGGCTCATTTTCGGTGTAACCAGATGTTTTTACAACACCCCTAGTTTCGCAAAAAATTTTAGTACTTTTTTTTTTACAGGTACCCCCCATACATGTTCCAAGAACAAGGCTACTTGACACATTGGTACTAGATGAAAAAAAAATTGCATACATTTTTAGTGCAGATGAAACTAATTTTATTTTTACAATAAACATATATAACTAATCACAGAACTTGTGGTGTTAACTTCTCTATCAAAAGTTCAGTGCACCTCGAACTTTGACCCAGCCTGAAATTATTTGGTTTGCCGACAAGGTCCTACATATGGGAAGTAGCTCACAATGTTTATAATGACACTGTAGCACATTATTATAGCCACAGCTGTCTGGTATCTAGCATATGGTATTTTCAATACTTGGTCAAAAGTCAGAAGGAAACCAACTCAAGTCTTGAAATTAACAGTTATTTTAATGACCTTTCAATGTCCAGGTTGTGGAAGGTAGCTTACAGATTTTATAATGACACTATAGCACATTATTATAGCCATAGCTATCTAGTATCTAGCGTATGGTATTTTCAATACATGGTTAAAAGACACGAGGAAAACCAGCTTGAAATTGGCAGGGAGCAGGCACCAAATGCCAGTAAAAATTTACTTGCCCTCTGATTATTATCAGTTTTTGATTTCCATCTTACTTTTAATAGTATTCCAGATTTATTAAGCATTCTCAATTTTTAAGAGCAGTAATGCTTATCTTATTTCTTTATTCACATTTGCTATTTCTTGTTCCAGCCACTGCACCACGACTGGTATATAATCAAAGGCTGTGGTATGTGCTACCCTGTCTGTGGGATGGTGTATATAAAAAATCTGTTGCTACTAATGAACAAAATGTAGTGTGTTTCCTTTCTAAGACTATGTTAAACTTACCAAATGTTTGACATCCAATACCCAATAATTAATAAATCAATGTGCTCTAGTGGTGTCATTAAACAAAACAAACTTTAACTATAAATATTTGTTTCGTCTTCCACAATAGTGTTGACAAGTTAAAACTAAAAGTCTACATAATTAAGAGTGACATTTTGGAACTCATTTCCAAAACTGCTACTTACTTTCAAGCACTTGCTTCTATTAAAATATCAGTTGGGGTGGGACGTAGCCCAGTGGTAAAGCATTCCCTTGATGCGCGGTCAGTCTGGGATCAATCCCCGTCGGTGGCCCATTGGGCTATTTCTTGCTCCAGCCAGTGCACCACGACTGGTATGTCAAAGGCCATGGTATGTGTTATCCTGTCTGTGGGATGGTGCATATAAAAGATCCCTTGGTGCTAATCAAAAAGAATAGCTCATGAAGTGGCGACAGCAGGTTTCCTGTCTCAATATCTGTGTGGCCCATAACCATATGTCTGACGCCATATAACCATAAATAAAATGTGTTGGAGTGCGTCATTAAATAAAACATTTCTTTTTTTCTTCCCATTAAAATATCAATTATTATGGTACCCATTTTTTCCCCGTAAAATTAAATTAAAATTTGCCAGTTGTTTTTAAAATTCACACTTGAAAAATGTGGCAAGTGACAGAGCTAGTCTTGAATAAGTATTATATCTTGATCCACCTTTATCATTACAAATCTAGTGGTGAAATGTATTTCTTTTCTTATGATGATGTCACATTTACCATGTTAGACTCAACTTCAGAACTTCATTGTTTTTATGTATTATTAAAGACATTTCCTTTCCTTTCCTTTTCCTATGCATTTAATCTACAAACAAGTATTGTGAACTGTATGTAAATATCAGTATGAGCAACCCATCGTAAAGTTGGTTGCTGACAAACCTACCTGCACCATGATTGCTTTTTGAGCAGCCTAAATTTGTAACCAACTATCTTCAAATTGCCTATCTGATCAACGAAGCCAAATTGATTACTGACAGAACCATCAGTCTAATTTATTTTAATCAAACCCTATCTTTAAATTGTCTGTATGTACATGTATATACCAACCCATCTCCAAACTGCCTACCTATCAACCAACCATTTTTCAAATTGCTTACTGAACAACCCGTATTTAAACTGTCTAGTGACCAACCCATTTCAAATTGCTTACTGAACAACCCGTATTTAAACTGTCTAGTGACCAACCCGTATTTAAACTGTCTAGTGACCAACCCATTTCAAATTGCTTACTGAACAACCCGTATTTAAACTGTCTAGTGACCAACCCATTTCAAATTGCCAACAGACCAGGCTGTCATCAAATAGTCCACTGACCAGCCCATTAATAACATGAAGGATCAAGTTACAGCAAATATTTTTTTCTCCATGGGTTGACTAATGTTGCATGGGTTAGGCATTAAAACTAGTTAGACATTTCATCAATGAGACAGAATCCATATATCTACTAGACAAGTTGAGCCACAAGATCTGTTTTTCCTTTTTTATGTACCGCATAATGTATGGTGAAAAGTGTCTTTATAAACTATAAAGTGTATATGTACTGAGAGATTGTAGTGTTTCTGCTCATGCTCACATGAGGTGCTTGCGTTGCAGGATCAGTGGATCCATTCAACTGATGTTTTTTCTTTCGTGTTCCAATCAGTATACCACAACTGGTCAAAGGACATGGCATGTGCTTTTCTGTCTGTGGAAAAGTAAATATAAATATTCCTTGCTGCTAATGGGAAAATGTAGCAGGTTTTCTCTGATGACTACCAGTCAGAATTACCAAATGTTTGACAACCAATAGCCGATGATTAATTAATCAATGTGCTTTAGTGGGTTGTTAAACAAAACAAACTTTCACCTTGTTTCTGCTCATATCTTTATTGTTTATTATTTCATTCAAAATTTATAATGGAATATCTACGTTACTATAGTTCGTCCCACTGGGAACACCTTTTTTTCATACTATGGAATTTACTACAAGTTATTTATTTCTGAGCCGATTGATTTGTAAATTGCACACAAAAATAGTCTTTTGGTGGGGGTTTTCAAAACACTTTTACTTTTCTTCTTATGTGAAACCAACCTGAAATTATTTACAATTTTTTTTTTTATAGAATGATGGGATGGACTATAGATAACTCACAGCATCTAATACAAAAAATATACATATTTTTGTCAATAATTTTGCACTAATAAACTAAATGTATATTTATGTCTGGAGTTTTTCCATTTTGCCCATCAGATACTTATGTACACTATATACTTATTATTAAGAAATAAGAAATCGGGGGCGTATCCAGTATTTTATAAAGGGGGTCGTGGGGTTGGGTTACAAAATTCTAAATAATGCAATTTGAATTTGTCAACGGCAAATAAACTGAGCTCCCAAAGGGAGTGAACTATGTAGGGGGTAAGGGGCATACTTCCTGAAATATTTTGAAATGTTTTCAGAGATGCATTATCATGGCAATTTAGTGCTGTATATTGTGGATAATGAATTTGAAAAAAAGGGGCATTTAAAATGAGTAGGAGTCATAATACCTCTGTGACCCCCCTCTGAATCGGTCATTGGGAATTGCCAAAATCAAATTATTGGTTGATAAGAAGGAAGGAAGGAAATGGTTTATTTAACAATGCACTCAACACATTTTACTTATGGTTATATGACGTCGGACATACGGTAAAGGACCACACAGATATTGAGGGAGGAAACCTGCTGTCGCCACTTCATGGGCTGCTCTTTTCGATTAGCAGCAAGGGATCTTTTTTATGTATAGACAGGATAGCACATGCCATGGCCTTTGATGTACCAGTCGTGGTGCACTGGCTGGAGCGAGAAATAGTACAATGGGCCCACTGATGAGGATTGATCCCAAACCGACTGCAGACCAATCGAGTGGTTGATAAATTCTTGGGTCTACAATAGTCATTACAGGTATTTGATTATTACACTGGGTCTTTTTTATATTATTTCCACTACAGCAAATGAATGTGAGATGTTAAAACTATTTCCGCTGTTGCTTTCAAGATGGCAGTAGATAGACAAGTGTTCAAGTCTATCACTGGCTGTTTTCTCATCACTTTGTGTGCTCATGGGGATAATGTGCAATTTGATTTCAATCTTTATCTCAAGTTCAGATTGATGCTGCGAATCACTGAAGGTACGTATTCTCTGTATATATGTACTGTATGGTCAAACCTGAACTGTTCAGTATGTACAATGTAGATTTTGTTGCAAGCACCAAGAAAAGTTACAAACCCCATGTTTTTTGGCAAACAATTATTTTGTGAGCACCTGATTGTCATTATGACATAAATTGTTATTTTACAGTATTGGTCAGACAATACACTCAAAACTAGGACTGTTTGCAAATCATGCATAATGTCCTTTACCAAAATGAAGGAAGGAAATGTTTTATTTAACGACGCACTCAACACATTTTATTTATGGTTATATGGCATCAGACATGTGGTTAATGGTTAAGGACCACACAGATATTGAGAAAGGAAATCTGCTGTTACCACTTCATGGGCTACTCTTTTCAATTAGCAGCAAGGGATCTTTTATATGCACCATCCCACAGACAGGATAGCACATACCACGGCATACCAAAAGTTGCTTTAGGTATTCTGAATGGAATATCACCTAGGAGTTTAGCTAATTTGACGATCGACGAGTGTTGAGTAACAATCCCAAGTTGGTTAGTGATTTTTAAAATTTACTGGCCAACTGGCCAAGAGGGATGGGAATCATGGTCCTTAGAATGTACCAAAAACTGATTCCCTTTAATTATCAATATACTGATGGAAAGAAATAAGGGAACACATGGAATTGTAGACCCAATTTAATTTTCCACTAGCTTAGTAATGTCTGTATTTTATACAACGTTGGAATCTGCAATTAGGAGGAGGGATTTAGCTCAGTCAGTTGAGTGCTTGCTTGAGGTGCTTGCATCGCGGGATCGAACCACCTTGATGGATCCATTCAACTGATTGGTTTTTTTCTCATTCCAACCAGTGCACCACATCTGGTCAAAGGCTGTGGTATGTGCTGTCCTGTCTGTGGGAAAGTGCATATATGAGTCAGAAATACCAAATGTTTGACATCCAGTAGCCGATCATTAATTAATCAATTGTTCTAGTGGTGTCATTAAACAAAACAAACTTTAACTTAAATATGCAATTGAATGTTCGTAGTATTGAATTATCTGACAGTACTATAAGGGTTTTGCTTGCAGTCACTATTTGCTGTTACTATAAGATAAAAAAAGGATTTAAAAAAACTTTATTCCTTTTAAATATTCCACATACGGAACTGGATGCAAAACATGATATATATATATGTACAAACAAGACACATACAAACATCATACTATTTGTGTGATCCCTGTTTTCTTTCCATCAGCGTATTATAAATACACCAGAAAAGTTCATTAAATATTTGGCTTATGACTTACTTTATTATTCTGCATGATATTTACCTTAATAATAACAGATGTTACAGTGCATGGAGGAATGGTAGATGGTGAACAGGTGGAGATATTTTACTGTAATGGTTCCATAAACAAGAGGCTGTGGTCCTCAGGGCACTGTGGCCAGTACATCAAACTGGGGGCTGCAGACAGACAGAATGATGTCAGTTTTATTGCTTCTGATAGCCAGCAGAAGCCAGCCATGGAATCCTTGCAAAATTGTTTTAGTGCATCTTACTATCTTGATGTATCTTAATCTTGAATAAACTCTGTGAGGCTCATATTGTTTATGTAGGAGTATTATGATAGTATTCTGCTTATTTAGCTTGATTTATGTTTGAATTATATGCTATATGGCACAAGTGGAAAATGTCTCATCAGTTTGTCGGATCAGTACCAGCAAAATCTTACTAGTCCACCAGAATCTCCATGAGTCCATTGGCAGGTTCAGGGGGCTGAGCACTTGCAAATAATTTGGTTGGTACCATTGCCTTCTATCAAATCACATTCATTTAATGTTAGGCACAAAAACCAGCCTAGCGAAACTCTGATCTCTCTCGAACTCTCTCTCTTTCTCTCTCTCGAACATTTCTCATCAGCATTCAGAGCAATATGTTAGATCCATCATTAAAACTACACTAAGAAATCTAATTTTTGTAGCAGCATTTGTTTTTTTTACGTAATTCCATATAAAATAGGTGAAATTAGTGAATAAAGGAAATTAACCAAACTAAGAATGTATGCTTTATTTGCTTAGACAGAAAAAGGAATATGCCTGCTGGATTGGTTGTTATTTTTTCTGACATTAGAATGTTTTTGATTGCATTTGTTGAGCAGAGTAATCATAAACCTACAGGTACAATTAACATGATTCAGTACTGTAGTTAGAATCTACAATTAAACTCATATGTGAGATCGCTAGTGTATCAGTTGTACTATTCTTGAGCTTAGGTTTGTTGAGAGAAAATTAAAGACATTATCATCAGTTCCTCTGGCACATCCTGCCAACATTCTCATAGAACAAATAGAGATTTATCATGGGCTCTCAGTAAACAAACAAGTTCTGAGAAATGGGAACATTTTGGATGCTCATGATCTTTTTTTTAAAGCAAAATTTGACATAAACATAAATTTTGAGGGATACTTTTAGTTTTGCTTTTGTACATTTTGTGAGAAGTACCTATTAACCCTTACACAACATGACGACATACAGAATGCTGGTATTTAATATGTACTTGTTCTTTTATAAACACACTGCTTTTCTTTTGCAAACAGTGTTCTATGTAACTAGTATTGGTTGTGTTATGTTTTCCTTTGTATGAGTGAAATATATACATGCAAAATATGACATAGATCTGCAAATGAAATAGAAAATGAGCAACCATCATTACATACATACATACATACATACATACATACATACATATATACCTGAGGTGCCTGGATCATAGGATTGAACCTACCACTGTTTTTCCCCCCATCCAAACCAGTGCCCCATGACTGATATGTATGTAAAAGGCTGTGGTATGTGCTGTCCTACCTGTAACAAAGTGCAGTGTGTAACAGATCTCTTGCCTCTAATGGAACAATGTTGTGGATTTCGTCTGAAGACTGCATGTGTGTGTCAGAATTATCAAATGTTTGATATCCAGTAGGTGTACTCTAATAACTTTATTTATTATTATACTGGTGTTTGAACCTGATGCCTGCCAGGCTCAACAACAATAATTTAATATAATTTAACCAAGTACTAGAGTGCATGGTGTGTATATGGCAGTGCATGACTCAAAATAGGAAGTAAAATAGGACCTGCTGTTATTTTTTTTTAATTGCAGGTCAAAAGAAATATGGCCTGCTAAGAAAAATATGGCCTGCTTGAAATAAAGCAGCATAGAGTGAACGAAGAGTTTTGATTAGTTTGTCAAAATGTAGGACCTCTGAGATGTCAGGGCTCACACTGGAACACATTTTGGTTTAGCCAATTTTTCGGAAATTTATTAAAATGTGATTAATTTGAGGAATATTTTATTAGGCAAAGTCAAAATTTTATAGCCATTTTGAATACAAATTAGCAATTGGCTAATTTGGCAATATACAGGATGAGCCCTGGATGTATTTTAGAGCATTATAGAATTAAAAGAACAGAATCACAAGCTAAGCAGATGATCGTACTTGTGTAGACATCTGTCTCATGGAAAATAATCTGCAATTGTTTTTGGTGGTTTCAGGTCTAAAAAATGGATGGCTTTTTCACTTTTCGCAGGCTGCTATTTCGAGTCCTTCAGTGCTCTGGAGCTTATCTTATTCTCTTATTTGTTGTATTGAGTCACAGTTGACACATATTTGTCACAGGTCTAACAGTAATAGTAACAGTAGGCAGCCTTTGATTAAAAACATCTCTGAGGTGTTGTTAAGCAGGTTCATGTATACTCTTTCCATCTGTCCTGCATTCAACTGATGCATGAATAAACAGCTAGCCTGATGTTAAATTAATACAACAGAGCAAGAACCAGTGAGTTGTTAGCTTGAGCCTGTGACAAAACATACACTGTATGTACTGGTGTACTAAATGCAGCTCTGTTCAGTTGTGCCTTGACAGGTCTCGAATGTGGCATATATTAGAAAGCAAGGCTATTTGGCTTAAACTGATGGAGATCTTTACAACCCGAAGTCAGGGCAACTAGGCAAACTTCAACAAGTGTCTTAATATACTGCTAGCACAACAGCACCCACTCAAAATAAAGAAGTATGAATAGTCACCTTCAAGTAGGATGTCCCAATTAGTAACATGCAAAATAAGGCACGGCCAGTTTGGGCATAAGACATATTTTTATTTTCAGGGTATTGGGGCATATGACTAGGGCGCTATGGTTATTTGCCACATGGCCGCTGTTAAATGCGAGTCCTAGCTGCCTGTGAGGTGAACACTTGACACAATTATCAATGGGTTAACTGTTGTTGAAAATGAATTTCAGGTAGTAAAAATCTAAAATATGAAGTGTATGATAAAACGTTGTAAATTATACCAAACATCCACTTCACAGTG
Organism: Gigantopelta aegis; assembly: GCF_016097555.1. Classification (NCBI taxonomy): domain Eukaryota; kingdom Metazoa; phylum Mollusca; class Gastropoda; order Neomphalida; family Peltospiridae; genus Gigantopelta; species Gigantopelta aegis. The sequence goes on from NC_054704.1 coordinate 13,953,056, forward strand.
TCCGTGTGTAGAACGAAGCATGTTGTAAGTTCAGTGAACTTTATGTAGGCAACTTGACACATTAGTTCTACAACAACATGTCGGGCTGGTCTGCGGTGATCTTTAATTACACCACAAGAGTTTCCTCCGGTACAGGTGCTATTTGATCAGCTTACCTGAATAAATAATGTGTGACTTTGTTGAGGTTTCACCCCGAAAATCCGTTCCACCTGACTTGCTCTGAGCAACTCATCACACCAGACAAGCAAGATGGGTTTACTAACTTGACACTGTTTTATGGTCTTTAAGTAAGTGATACTTTTAACACTTTCTGTGCCAAACCCCTGCCCCACCCCTCATTAACACATTTCCAGGTGCTGTGGTGTATTAATGAACTGCTTGGAGCATGTGAGGTGGAATGAAGTTTCAAAGTGATACCTTGATCAAGGCTTGTATATACAATGAAACCCACAGGACTAAGTAAAAAGTATGCTTTTAAAAGGTATCTGGTTTAGGGAGGTTAAGTTCTGTATTGATTATTAAAGTGACACACTCTATTTTCAGCCCATGAAAATGCACACTAAGTTTAGTTAATCTATAAACCTCTAACACATTTGGATAAAGTTACAGTTGAGTGAAACCCGAGTCTGTGACTCTAAAATAGACTAAAACTCGACTGTTTAACTGTTACTTCTCAGATGCACATGCATTTTTAAAAATATGAGAAATGCATTTTGTGATACTAAAAACACCAGGATGACCAAAAACACTTCGAATGTATGGAAATGGATAATCTAAACAATAAACTCTTAAGTAAAGTATGACCGGCCTCGGTGGCGTCGTGGTAGGCCATCGGTCTACAGGCTGGTAGGTACTGGGTTCAGATCCCAGTCGAGGCATGGGATGTTTAATCCAGATACCGACTCCAAACCCTGAGTGAGTGCTCCGCAAGGCTCAATGGGTAGGTGTAAACCACTTGCACCGACCAGTGATCCATAACTGATTCAACAAAGGCCATGGTTTGTGCTATCCTGCCTGTGGGAAGCGCAAATAAAAGATCCCTTGCTGCTAATCGGAAGAGTAGCCCATGTAGTGGCGACAGCGGGTTTCCTCTCAAAATCTGTGTGGTCCTTAACCATATGTCTGACGCCATATAACCGTAAAATAATGTGTTTAATGCGTCGTTAAATAAAACATTTCTTTCTTTCTTTCTAAGTAAAGTATAATTTCAATTATCAAAAAGGGCTCTAATAGTAAAATATTTTCATTAGTGTTTAAAAACTAGGGTATATCCCTTTAAAAGGGACCATGAAGTAATTCCAGTTTCTATAGCAGGTCCAGTTTGGAGAGGTTTCACTGTATTTTAACATTAAACAAATATATAGTTTTTAATTTTAGTTTTAAAATGTCTACCAATGGCTAAAAATGTGGGTTTTGTTACATTTATTTTAGGAATTACCTAAGATGGATTACAGCTGTGTGTGAACATTTAAGTACATGTAGGGTGCACTCTGTCCATTGCCAAATTAGCCATGTAAAATGTTATTTAAATTAGCCACTTTTGAACAATGTTCAAGGAAATATTCTACACATGTAAAATTGGCTAAACTAGAACTTTTTTCAATGTAAGCCTTGTCATGCTTATAAAGACATGTTGGTTGTATATACCTCTTAAAAGATAAGTTGGTGTATACACCTGATAAAATCCAATGACACTTGTGTGAGAGGCTGTAATAAACCTACATGTGATTGTATACTGTACAGTAAGTGATTCATAAAAACTCTTTCATTTTGGACAGACTTCTTGTATACACATCCACAGAAATAATTCACATTATTAGCAGGAGTGATATGTTCTGGTGGTCAGATGGCTTCTGTAGAATACTTCATTGTAGAAAGATGAATAAAAATTACTGCTACAAGTTCCAGGAAAGAAAAACAATATTTGTTTAACAAGAGAGAGAGAAAAAATAAAACAGAAATAGAGACACCTAGAGTGACAGAGAGAGAGAGAGAGAGAGAGAGAGAGAGAGAGAGAGAGAGAGAGAGAGAGAGAGAGAGAGAGAGAGACACACACAGAAAGACACAAAGAGAGAGACATATTGAGAAGGACAGAGAGAGATAGAATGAGAGATACAGAAAGAAACAGAGAGAATTAGAGACAGAAAGAGAGAGAGAGACAGAGAGAGAGAGACAAACAGACAGACAGAAACACAGAGAGAGAGAGAGGCAGAGAGAGAAAAACAGAGAGACTCGGTGCTCACACTGAAATACATTTTGAGTTTAATGACAATTTTCAGATATGTACATGTAGAGTATTTCCTTGAAAATTATATAAATCTGGTTAATTCACGGATTTTTTTTATAATCTAAAGACTAAATATTGTAGCCACAAAATTTAGCAGTTGACTAATGTTTGAATGTACAGAGTGAACCCTGCCACTATACACTGACTTCTCTCTTACTAATTACTTGCAACTAACCAGCTGTCCTGGAAAAACAGCTCAGATAGTTGAGGTACCAAAGTTTGTTTTGTTTAACGACACCACTAGAGCACATTGATTTGTTAATCATTAGCTATTGGATGTCAATATTTGATAATTAGCTGAGGTGTTTGCTCAGGACAATGAATTTGAACCTTAATTGGATATAAGCGCAAAATATAAACTGAAATGAACTGAAAGACTTTCCCACAGCCAGTCTAAGCTGTTTTTCTGTACAGGTATGGGTACGGGTACAGGTACAGGTACAGGTACATGTAGTTTGGTTGTGTAGTTTGTATGCCATATGCACACGTCTGACATCTTCAGGGCAAACAGCAGGCGGTAAAATCTATTAACACACTTGGTGTAATCTGCGTAAGAGTGCGAGGAGAGCCAGTTCCGTAACTCTTTGGCAAACACGTTTGAGGAGTGTCAATATAGGTATTTTACTCACATTTCTTGTTAAATACATACTCCACAGTTAGTTACAAAATTAACTTATGCAATAGCATTTACCGTACAACAGATGCTTATTCCATTTTCTGTCTTGTTTCTATTTCTACATGCATTTCTAAACTGCTGAAACACCAGTTTTTGTTTACATCACCGAATATTCCAAAGCAAACAAAAAGGAAGCTAAAACAAATAAACAAACAAAACATTACTTAACTTAAGTGCATATTATACTAAACTTAAGTAATGTTTGCAGGTGTTTTTTTAATGTTTGCTTTGGAATATGTTCAGTCATGTAGACATTACCAGTGCATAAAGGCAGAGGTATGTGCTATCCTGCATCTATTGTTAATTGGTAAGAGTAGCCCATGTGATAGTTATTCATGTCACAAACTAATCAAAGTTAGTTTGTTTTGTTTAATGACACATTGATATATTTATAGTCGGCTGTTGGATGGATGTCAGACATTTAGTAATTCTTTCATTAGCAAGGGATTTTTTTTATATGCACTTTTTCACAGACATGACAGCACATACGACAGCCTTTGATATGCCAGTCTTGGGGCACTGTTTATTATGGGGTGAAAAACAAGTAGAGAATGAGTCCACTGAGAAGGTTTGATCCTGCGACCTAACCACCTCAGGTGGCACTCTACTGACAGCTAGATCCCACCGGACAAACTAATCAAGTAAACTAGAAAACTGTATTGTGTGTCCAGGATTGTGAGCTTGAACCTCAGAAAGAGACCCTAGTTTGAGCCCATGAAAATCGACAATATGTTTGATTAATCAACAGTCCTATAACACATCTGGATAAAGTTACAATAGAGTTATAAGAATTTGTGATGTTGAAACAGGGAAATACCCTTTAAAAACAAACAGACTGGAGCTGGTCCCATAACTGTTACTTCTCAGAGGTATATGTGTTTTTTTGAAAGACTAGGATGACCAGAAACACTTCCGATGTATGGAAATGGATAATCTAAACAATAAAAACTAAGTAATGTCTGATATCAATTTTCAAATATGGCTCAAATGGTGAAAAACATGTTGTAGCATTTAAAAATGAGGTTTAACATGTTTATGTTGTAACAAAATCATGTTCTTTTCAAAATGACAGACATGAATATACACGTATAGCGTTCTGGAATTGAAGTTAATGTTGAAAGCTAGGACGGGACATAGCCCAGTGGTAAATCGCTTGCTTGATGCATGGTCGGTTTGGGATCGATCCCCGTTGGTGGGTCCATTGGGTTCTTTCTTGTTCCAGCCAGTGCACCATGACTGGTATATCAAAGGCTGTAGCATGTGCTATCCTGTCTGTGGGATGGTGCATATAAAAGATCCCTTGCTACTAAAGGAAAAATGTAGCGGGTTTCCTCTCTAAGTCTATATGTGAAAATTAACAAATGTTTGACATCCAATAGCTGAGGATTAATAAATTAATGTGCTCTAGTGGTGTCGTTAAATAAAACAAACTTTAACCATGTAGAAAGCTCTTTATGATCTACAGCTGTAAGTGTGAGTGATCAACAAAATATAATTTAAGAAATTATAGATGTTACATTTGTATAATGGTACAGTTAGGTACATAGTGAGGTGCTTAGCACCTCTATATATAAATGATGTGAAATATCTGAAACATAGTGAGGTGATTAGGAGATCTATATATAAAGCTGTTTATAATCTACAGCTGCATGTATTTATGTGAGTGATCAACTCTGATATTTCTTCTAGATTTACAGAGAAGCTAGGCTAGAGTATTTTACAAAATAAGCAACATAAACTTGGTTGGTTTACATAACAAAAACATACATTATTTAAGTGTACAATGCCATATACATTGAAGGTCACACCTAGTTTATGATAACTAAGCTTTCAGTAAAAAGAACAAATTGGTAAAACAAATTACCCTGTAGTTATATAGTACATGTATCTTCTACAGATTCATGAAAAGTGTAGTTATATGGTACATGTATCTTCTACAGATTCATGAAAAGTGTAGTTATATAGTACATGTATCTTCTACAGATTCATGAAAAGTGTAGTTATATAGTACATGTATCTTCTACAGATTCATGAAAAGTGTAGTTATATAGTACATGTATCTTCTACAGATTCATGAAAAGTAAAAGTTAAGTTTGTCTTGTTTTACCACACCACTAGAGCACATTGATTAATTGATCATTAGCCAGTGGATGCCAAACATTTGGTAATTTTGACATGTAGTCTAATGCTAGCCTCGACTACCAACTGCCAGCAGACTGTTGGCCAAATTTCTTCTGTCACGACTTCTACAAAAGTCCAGTTGTTAGAGTGGGCATTTGTAGAATCTAGCAAATGGACAGTCATAGAAGTTGTGACAGCATACAGTTGGCCAACTTTCTACTGTCAGTTGGTAGTCTGACACTAGCATTAGAGGAAACCTGCAACATTTTTCCATTAGCAGCAAGGATCATTTACATGCACTTTCCCATAAACAGGTTAGCACATACCATGACCTTTGATATACCAATCCTGGGGCAATAGACAAAGGTGTCACTTGTAAATTAAAAGGGCATCGATTGGGTACTGTAGGTCAGCCATGAAGCAGCTACCCGAATAGTGTCAGATAGTGACCTCTTAAAACAGGTGGCTTCTTAATACAAGTCAATTTATACTAACAGAAGAATTACCGGCCTCTGTGGTGCAGTGGTTAAGCCATCGGACTACAAGCTGGTAGGTACAGGGTTCGCAGCCTGGTACCGGCTCCCACCCAGAGCCGTCTTCTCTCTCACTAACCATTAACTAACAACTAACCAACTGTCCTGGACAGACAGGCCAGATAACTGAGTTGTGTGCCCAGGACAGAGTGCTTGAACCTTAATTGGATATAAGCACGAAAATAAGTTGAAATGAAAACAGAAGATTTAGCAGAATAGTAAAATGGCCTTTATTGACAGGTGGATAGAGATAGCATAACCTTTGATATGCATGAAACACTGGTTAGAATGGAGCCAACTTAATGAGTTTACCAAGGGGGATTGTACAACCCATTGCACCACAGATGAACGTTCTGCCATGCACTCATCTGTATATTGATCCCATCCATTGTTCAGGTACATGCACATGTATGTGTGCTCACAGCAATTTTTTGTAAACCCTGTAGAATCTTGAAACCCGTCCAAATGCATGTCAACCACTGTGTACCTGTAGATCTTGCATACATTCCAGAAATATACACAAATCTTACCACTGTGTTGCCATAATGATCAAAGTTAAACATTTGCTCTTTTTTTTATAACATCACTAGAGCACATTGATTAATTGATTAATGAATGCTATTGGATGCGAATCATTTGACATATAGTCCTCATAATTACATATATACATGTATTCCCTTTTTTACCCATTTTTCAAAACAATTATTATCGCTTACTGGGTAGTCGTAATAGCCAAGATATTTTTAAAACAACATCTTTAAAAATTGGAATCTTAATTTTATTGCACCACTATTGCTAATTTTACCTGTGTCATTGTCAATCATTTGACTGTTTTTGATAGATGAAGGCATCAATTTGTTATTTTTCAACAGAACTGATGCTATTCCAAATGTTTTTCCTCCCTAGTATTTGAGTGCACCTGTTTTCGTGATTTAGGGAACAGGTGTTTCTAGTTATTTTGTCAGATGGAGTGAAGAAATTATTTTCAGGAAGTAAATAACATTACATACTGGTGGCTGCATTAGCAGTTTCTTTATTACTATTAGTTTGTGTGTGTGTGTGTGTGTGTGTGTGTGTGTGTGTGTGTGTGTGTGTGTGTGTGTGTGTGTGTGTGTGTGTGTGTGTGTGTGTGTGCCTCAACATGTTAATAACAGTCTTTATATATGACACCTAAAATATACTCTTGTGTGAAATGGTTGTTTAACATTTTTTTTAAAGTGGTCTCTTAAGACATTCCTCAGTGCACAAAACTGGTATATCAAAGGCCGTGGTATGTGCTAATCAAAAAGAGTAGCCCATGAAGTGGTGACAGCAGGTTTCCTCTCTCAATATCTGTGTGGTCCTTAACCATATGTTCAGTGCCATATAACCGTAAATAAAATGTGTTGAGTGCGTTGTTAAATAAAACATTTCCTTCTTTTAAGACACATTGGTGGTTAATACAGATGAATTATTACTACAGTTGATTCAAAAGATATGCCAGAAAAATGTGAATTATACTGATTTTATCAGTTGAGTTACAAGAAAGTTTGTTCAAGGTTGACTTCACATGTACACACTAGTATATATAAATATTCATTCTGGGGTACGAAACCATGGTAAGACAACATATGAGCTGTCACACACGGAAACTTACAACTTAGCATGACATCAGAAACAGAGTAAACGCGGCTCAAAGTTTGACGTCACATGTAAACGCGGAAGTAAAAGCTGACATGCTGTTTGCGTTGTTTGTTTTGAAGAATTTAGAAGATGACATCTTCTTCTTTACATGAAGATCAATTTGCAGTAAACATACATCTTTATGTACAATAGTGTTTGGTTACTATTTTGTACATGAGAACATTGGTTGAGATTGTTAGCGATACCATCAGTACTTTGATACACATTTACAAGCATAGGGAGAAGTCCTATATATCGATATGGTATGCAAATATCACACATTTTTATAACGTACATGGTTATACATAACATAAAGTTCAGCAGCTTTTCCAAATTAGGATCATATCGGGTTGCATGGGTCTACCACTCGGTTAGGCCTACCTGTTCTGTGGACTACAATCAACACCACTATTTCTACTCCTATTACTGTTTATAATCTAAGTACAGAAAACTAAATCATTTCCTACAAAAAAATATATATATATATATCTGTAACAATACTACATTTTTAGTTTTTTATTTTACCATCATTTGCAAACAAATTTACTGTCATCTGCACACACATTGCGGTATGGTAACAGAAACGTTTCATTTATATACCTTTATTATACGTCATGATAACATTGCATAAGCTGGTCTAGAGATTAACATGCAGAGGTATAGTAGATCAATTCTCGAAAGGTTGTTTCTCCCTCAACCAATTTTATTATTATTATTATTGTGCGTGTGTGTGATAATTATTAAATTATTGTAATATCTGTTTACTTTACTCATTTCACATCATTTGTATAGGAGTTGGTTTTCTTTCCTTACAGATGTATATTTTAATTTTACAAGAGCCTGAAGTAGGCCTACTCTTTGAGGCACATTTTGGAATTCAAAATAGAAAGAGCAGAAGGAAATGTAGGCCTACATAATATTCTCCCTCCACCCACCCCCCTAAAAAAGAAACCAGAAGAGAAAAAGAAAAAAAAGGGGTGGGAAACATGGTTACCGTATAGGTTAGCCCGAGTACTTGGACTATTTGTAGGCTATTGTTGGGTATTGGTAGACTTTGCGAAAAGACATACCCCTTGTTTTAATATTATTTTAATAAAGATTTCAAGATATCTAAAACAATAAAGGTGATCCCCTAAACTGGGACAATATGTCTGTGTTCTTTTTATTTCTTCATCGAATGAATTGATCGCACTGATATCGCCAGGTGATAAAAAGTTTCGTTTTTGTAAAGGCAGTGTATATATCATTTGGCGTCCAAGAAAAATACTTTTAATGATGAACACTACCAGTTCCGTTATTTTTATAAGCGGTGATACCCCCAAAATGAAAAGTTTCTAATATTTTATATAGAATTGCCAAATAAACAAATGACAGTAATTAAAAATCATCAGTTACGACCAACTACATGTACATCTGCAATTGAGAAAAAAATATCAGTGAAGGTTAGTAAACACAAAAGACTGATTGACCAAGGCTGTTAAAATAGTGTTAATTACGTTAGGTTAACTATCGTAAGCTACTGAAGTTTTTCCACACCGCGGCTTGTTTTCTTTGATGTCGAGTGTGCCGACTGATAAAAAAAAATTCAATGTGAAAAAAAGTGTCCAATATGAAATAGCGGAGCTGGGTTCTGTAAAATATAGTAGGATGCAGGGAAATAAAGAGGGATGGAGAAAAATAAAGGGGGCGGCAAAACATGAAAGCGGGGCGGCAAAATGCAATAGTGGGCCGGCCGCCTGGCTTAAATGGAGCAGTGAGAACACTTGTCACAACAGAAACAAAACTAAATATAAAACCATTCGACCCTTTGTCCGCCCCTAGTACCAGGTTACAACATGCCCACTACCAACCGAAGAATGAAACAATATCGTTCGACAGTACGACACCAACAAAATATGAAATTACTCCATAGTGGATACAGGAATCTGAATAAAGTGGGGTGGGGTGCAATATGTAACAGAAAATTGAAAAACATTGGTGTGAAATGTTGTAGTTCACTAAATTTCATATCTCTCACTAATTAGTATTACATTCATGTATGGGATCTGTAGAGTTATTTAAAAGAATTAAATCAGAATATATCGCTTTAAAAAAAAAAAATCGGAATATATAACTTAAAATACTGGGTAAAAATAAAAAGGAAAAAAGTACCGATTCCAAATCAATTGATTTCACTGAAATTGGGCGGGAAGTAACCTAGAATAAGGTAATAACGTTGAAATTTCATTTTGACGCCGTCTACTTTGATTTTGAAAATGTGACGTCATTAATGCTGTATTTTTACAAGATATAATTAAAGGGACATACCCTAGTTTTTAAACACTAAGGTATATTTTTTACTATTAGAGCTGTTTTTGATAACTGAAATCATGCTTTACTTAGATTTTAGTGTTTTATATTATCCATTTCCGTACAGTAAAAGTGTTTTTGGTCATCCTGGTGTTTTTAATATCAGAAAATGCATTTCTCATATTCTTAAAACCACACGTGCATCTGAGAAGTAACAGTTATGGATTCGTGTTTTAGTCTATTTTTAGAGGGTATTTCACCATTTCAAAGTCACATACTCATGTTTCACTCAATTGTAACTTTATCCAAATGTGTTACAGGTTTGTAGATTAACTAAACTTAGTGTACATTTTCATGGGTTGAAACTAAGGTGTGTCCCTTTAAGATAGAGCCCAAATACCTGAGATTTAGTTTTGTAAGGTTATTACCTGTTATTTACCAAAAAATAAGACAAACTTTGGGTTTTTTGCTAAGTTGTAGGTTTTCTCATGTGACGGCTCATATGTGTAAAGGTTGTTTGTTATTCATTCTGTCTTCAGTTTAACACAAGACACATTGCATGTATGAAAAATATTTCTGAGTCCACATTTTGTAAAGCCTGGGAAAGTATTTCAGTTTTATAGATGTTTTACGACGACTGCATCGGATGACCCCTCAACTTGGTGTCGTTGGTGACTTATGACATGGTGTTCTCAGGCACAAAGCATAATTTCACAATAGAAAGCCAAAATAGCACACTACCGTCCTCCCGGTGGGCCTCTCATGGTAATTGCCTTCTCTTCAAAACATATGGCTGAGTGCATGGTTCATCTGCACAGAAAGCACATTTATTAATACCAGCCAAGTCTCAAGTATTTTCTTAAGAAAGCTTTGACCATCATAAAGCCATCAATTTGGCTAAGAAAGGTCCCTCTCCATTGGAAGAATGGCTGATCGTCAATAAAACTTGACTAATTTCACTCAAGCTAATAAGGGGGTGACCTTTCTGTGGGGGTGAAAGAAACTGGTGCATTAGCATTCATGTGCCGTTACCGGCCTCGGTGGCGTCGTGGCAGGCCATCGGTCTACAGGCTGGTAGGTACTGGGTTCGGATCCCAGTCGAGGCATGGGATTTTTAATCCAGATACCGACTCCAAACCCTGAGTGAGTGCTCCGCAAGGCTCAATGGGTAGGTGTAAACCACTTGCACTGACCAGTGATCCATAACTGGTTCAACAAAGGCCATGGTTTGTGCTATCCTGCCTGTGGGGAGCGCAAATAAAAGATCCCTTGCTGCCAATCGGAAGAGTAGCCCATGTACTGGCGACAGCGGGTTTCCTCTCAAAATCTGTGTGGTCCTTAACCATATGTCTGACGCCATATAACCGTAAATAAAATGTGTTGAGTGCGTCGTTAAATAAAACACTTCTTTCTTTCTTTCTTTCATGTGCCGTTGTTAATGTGGCACTGTTTACCTGTACCTCTGATCAGTACACCTGTGACAGTGGTGTGACAAGGGGATAAGTGAAAGGTGCTGTGTGGAGTTTGTTCAGGGACTGTGGCTGACACTGAACATGATGGCTTAATGATCAAGCTATGTATACAAATGTCCTCTTACTTCATAATGGACATACACAACCTGAGATTTTGCCTCTTCCTGAGTTAGGTATCCAAGAGGTGTGAGTGAAAACAAGAACTAACCTACTGGGCCCACTTGTCCACTGATGGGAATAATCATACAACCCATTGAACATGGTTTAAAATGTCTTTCACCAATTACAAAATTTAATTTGTTAAAAATCTTTTAATTTTTTCTTCTTTTTTTGGTGTGGGTGGAGGTATTTGGGGTGCTAGCTGAAACATGAATTTTCAGAGCAGATATGCCAAATTGTTAATAATTGGAATGCCCAGCATAAACGGTACAAGTGGAATCTTTGCCATGCTTCATGTATATATACATCAGTCATTCTTCTGTCAAATGGCTTCATGATGGATCTCCACATCATACTTGTATGTGTTTCCTTCTGAATCCAGAGCCTGCTAACTGTGTTTATTGTCAGAATCACCTGTGAGAACCAGTGAGAAGTGAACATACCTGTTTCTAATGAAAACAGTATACATGAACCGGGACTGCAAGGTTTGAAACACTTGCCTCCCACATAAAATCCTCACAAATTATGTAGCCATAGCTCCAGTCCACCAGATAACCATGAAAATACCCTTTATATCTAGCTAGAATATACATATACCTTATATTACTAGGCCCTGATTTCGTTTCTACTCTCTCTCTCTCTCTCTCTCTCTCTCTCTCTCTCTCTCTCTCTCTCTCTCTCTCTCTCTCTCTCTCTCTCTCTCTCTCTCTCTCTTTCCTCTCTCTCTTCCCTCTCTCTCTCTCTCTACCCTCTCTCTCTCTCTCTACCCCCTCTCTCTGTCCCCAGTTATTTTAGGTTGGGTATAGTTCTGGATTAACCCGCATGCTGAGGTACGTACATATGGGAGTCATTAAACAAACATCACTCCAGTCTGGAGCATTCTGGTTATGTAAGATTTCACGCATATCTGTCATCTTGAACCACCAAATTATTTCCAGTCAAACACATAAAATTGTAATTCTGACTGGCTGACCTTTGATATACTTGGTCATCCCTTGGCAATGAAGTTCTCCAATGTGTAATAAGGCATAAAATGACTTAGCACTGTTGATTTCACGGCCTGTCAGTGCCAATGACGAGCTTCGTGCTGATGGAAAGGTTTGAAGTCCTGCCTAAGACTTGACTTTATTTCCTGCATATTTAGGTTTAGAGTCTACAAATCTGGTTTCATGGCAGTTTGGTATTGGAGATGAAAGCAATAAAGAGAATTTTAATCTGAAGTCACCGGCTTTGGTGGTGTAGTGGTTCAACCATCAGACATAAGGCCGGTAGCTACTGGGGTCGCCTCCTGGTACTGGCTCTCAACCCGAGTGAGTTTAATGACTTGACTTTTTTCTCACTAACCATAAACAACTAACCACTAACCCACTGTCCTGGACAGACAGCCAGATGGCTGAGTTGTGTACCCAGGACAACGTGCTTCACTGCTTGATATAAGTTGGATATAAGCTCAAAAATAACTATAAATGAAATAATCTGCAGTCATTATATCATCACAGGAAAGCTGAACCTTCTGGTTTTCTGGTGTAAATATTGATGGTTCTTTAAAACATGTTGGCCTTGTTTCTAGCTGACACAATAATCTCAATATGTCTAAACATCATTATACACCACCAGGTAAACTATTAATTTCAGCTTAATATTCAAATCATATGTCTGCACTTTGCCTCTTGTAACACTTTTGTACATGCTGTGTTGCATGATTTTTAAAATAGTTTTATATACATACATTGTATGTGTACAATTTACCAGTGAAATATAACAAAATATATATTAAAGTTGGAAAGTAGTTATTTATAAATATAATAAAGAAGTCATCATTTTTTCTGCACTATTTTCGTTCCAACCAGTGCTCCACAACTGGTGTAACAAAGGCCATGGTATGTACTATCCTGTCTGTGGGAGGTGCATATAAAAGATCCCTTGCTGCTAATCGAAAAGAGTGGCCCATGAAGTGGCAACAGCAGGTCTCCTCGCTCAATATCTGTGTGATCCTTAACCATATGTTTGACGCCATATAACCGTAAATAAAATGTGTTGAGTGTGCCGTCAATAAAACAGTTCCTTTCATTTATTTTCAATATGTAGTATTTCAGTATGGTTTTTTTAATCATAAAACATTAATTTACAATTTAACTTGTTTTATGACCAAGAGTCTACATTATAATTTTAATCAATAGCTTGTTGATTCTCGAGTGTTGGTAAATCATTTATCCACTCACCACATCCATCTATCCATCCATCCATCCATCCATCAGTCTGTCCATCCCATCCATCCCATCCATCCATCCATCCATCCATCTATCCATCCATCCATCCATCCACCCATCCATCCATCCATCCATCCACCCATCCATTCATGCAATATCCACATCCACAAACTAATCTATTGGCCCAATTATCCATTCATTCATCCGTTCATTATCTGTACATCCATCCATCCAACCAACTAACCATCCACCCATCCATCTATCCATCCATGCATCCATCCATCCATCCATCCATCCATCCATCCATCCATCCATCCATCCATCCATCCATCCATCCTTCCTTCCATGCATGGGTCCATCCATGGGTCTGTCCGTCCCTCCATCCATCCATCCATTCATCCATCTCTTCATCCGTCCATCTGCCTGTCTTTCTATTCATCCATCTGTCAGCCTTCCATCCCCTCAATCATTCTAATATTTACCATATTACTAATTCAGCAGTATTTCGAAACTACCTGTCTTAAGTAGTTACTTTTTGTTACTCCTTCAGGTGGCTGCTCCAGACAGGTTTGACTGTATGTGTATTTCCATGTACAGATAAACAACTTGGTGGATTCACATATGTGTACTACGGTAACTAGTACATTTGTATATAACCCCAACATCTTTGCTAAGACTGCCAGTCATACAATCTCAAGTGTACAGGGCAAATTTAAATGTGTTTTAGAAATAAATGCTTTTACACTAAAAATTAGTTTTGTTTAACTAGTGCACATTGATTTATTAATTATCAGCTGATGGATTTGGTAATTCTGACATACATGTATGTACTCTCCGAAGAAACATGTTTTTCCATTAGCAGCAAGGGATCTTTTATATCCACTTTCCCACAAACAGGACAGCACATACCATAGGCTTTGACATACCAGTTGATAAATAGTTTTAATCTAACAAAACTATTTTGGATTGATTGTTAATTTGAAATCCCTGCAATATTTTTTGCTGATACAAGCGATACAAAAATAGCCCGGTATGCATTGGCAGGATTTCAAGTTACACATGAGGTGACACGGTAAGAATATATGTCAAGCTGCGGTTTTACTTGAAAAAGAATCACTGAATGGACCGAATCGTTTGTATTTGCGATACATTATATACGGCTTTCAAGCAAAACAGCTACCTCAGTGTTGCATATACACTGGAGCGCTAAGTATGTTTTTAACAAAGACTGCGGCCTGTGTATGTGACATGCCTGGTAAAATGGTGACATGCCTGGTAAAATGGTGACATGTCTGGTGAAATGGTGACAGGCCTGGATGTTCTTAATGACACATGTACCTATTTATATTTTATATTTTCATACAGGGCTGCAGAAAGTAACCCATTTTCTAGTGGCGTAACCCATTATGTTCATGTAATTTTGCAAGGATCAAAAGTGGGTTACCCAAAATTAGCTTTGCGTGAACAACACATGAACGAAACAATCGTTCTCGCAATTATTAGAGGCCTGTATATTAAAAACTATACAGACATATTATTTACATGTATGTACTTGTGGATAGGTGTCGTGATCACCGATGTCTAATAACTGAAAGAACTATAGATGATTACTTGTCACAGTATCCCTTTTCTAACAAACCACAAAGAGTGAATTCATTTGCATACCTGTGTCATTGTGGTATTTTCTATTATTTATGCTTCACTCTTGAACAAATTATAGCTGCTGAGATTGTAGGAAAGATTAATATTTCTGTCGTGATCTTGCTGTCTAATGTACTACTTAGTACAGGGTTTAGTATACTGAACAATTTAATACCTCTGTATACATGTACAACCATGAACGTTCATAAACTCTTGATGACTCGGGATGTATTTTAGAGGTAAAGTGGTCACCTGAGGTGCAATGGGTTGTAGAGTCTATTAACCTTAGGTGACATAGTTTTTTTTCACCCTGCCTCTACTATGACTTGTATATCAAAGACCATGGTGTGTACTGTCTTGCCTATGGGATTATACATATAAAAGATCCCTTGCTGCTTTTTCAGTAGGTAATGTTAAACAACAAGTATATGTAGCTGTAGTTTGAAATATGTTGGTGTGTCATGAATACCTTTATATTCCTTTCCTTTCCTTTGATAACAGGTTATTTACGGTACATTCCAATATGGGAGTGTGATGGGGACGTCTATAGGAAAGACTAGGGACCCCAGATATCGTCAACAGCACCCAACAATGTGACTGCTCCAGGCTCATGTACAGGGGGGTTTACCATTTAGAGGAAGGTCAAAATCACCCATACAAAGTAAAAAAAAAAAAAAAAGCATATATTTTCCAAGGGAGCATGATGCAAACCCCCCAAAAAACTTGGCTCACCACAGCCTAGACCCCCATGCACAATTTCCTGCACACACGCCTGTGCTTATGTATGCATGACTTGTATGGAATTTATGTATTCGTGGCATGCATATTCTCTCTATATGTTATTTTTAATACTTGTAAAATGTTGTAGAGACTACCCCAGTGTGTTCGCACAATGAGCCGGTATTGAGATCCACATGACTCAGACCTGTTTATTGGCACATAAAGCATGATGTATTGTTTGCTTCAGTCAGGCAACCTCACATCAATGGAACTTTGTCAAAAGCATTTTCTTCACTGTTATATAAAAAGTCTTATTGTTGAGGATTATAGTGTTTGGGAATTTGATTTTCATTTGTAGTGACACCGTGTGCCACCATTTGTAACTGAGATTAGTGATCTGAGCTAAATAAAGAAAAGCTACAAATGTATCGTCATTTCTGGGATTCTTCTCCTTTTTTTATTTGTATTTCTATTAGTCAGGTTTGCTGGGCCCTGAAAGAAAATAAAGAAGAAAATAATGTTTGTTTAAGCAGTGTTTAATCAGCAGCTGTAGCATATCTAGTCAAATGGTAATTATGATACATTTTATGGAATGGCCCAGTTATGAAATGTAGTTATAAAAAAGTCTAGCAGGTATGTGGATGGATTTATGTTTTCGCAATTGAGTATATGGCATTGCCATTCTTTTTTTTAATGTGTAGATGTATAATTAAACAAACATTCCTTTCTTTTGGTATGAAAAATTAAAAAAAACCTATTTCCCCTGCATAATAGTTAGCCATAAACTAATTTAAATTCAGAATCCAAAATAATCTGATGTGACTGTGTTGTCAGCTTACTGCATTGTATAAATATGTCATGCAGAGTTACCAATGCATGGCCAGTCAGAATAATTATCATCCTGATTAATATGTAATAAATCTACACCATTAGCAATTAATTTATAATCTATTTACACTAAAAAGGCATAACTCTTTAATGCCCATGACACTTTTATTGTCCGATGTTGGTCACTCTCAGGAAAAGAAATTTATTGCTGTACATGGTCACTGGCCCCATGGCTACGATTTATTGCTCCAGCCATCAGAGCAGTATTGCCCAGCAGTAATTAAGCATGCTAAAGTGAAATTAAGAGATTATCTTTGTCCGTGTTGCCCCAGGAGTTTGAAGTTATGGTCCAGGTTGTCTTGGTATGCTCGTGTTGCTGGAGGCTTCATCAGTACCAACATCCTGACAGAAATGTACATATACATGTATATATAATTTTGCTCTTTTGACACCAGCTGACCAAGGAGCAGGATTATATAGCTGGTGGATGTTCTGCCTGAGGTGTGATAGGTTGTAGGATTGACCCTCGCCTGGGGAACCTATTGGACTATTTTTAGTCCCCTGCTGATCTAACTAGAGGGTTTTGTCTTCGTCCCTCTGTCCATGTCCCTGTCAGTCCATCTGTGTTTCATATGGTTAGTTTTTTCATTTCTAAATTTTGTGTAGTCTTATTATGTACTGTTACAGATCAAGCTGGACTTACATGGCGATTTACATGGCAAGTTATGGCCTTGAACATAGGAGGTAGAAAAATTTGTTGGGCTCGACAGAGGACATGTTTTACTGCTGGCTGGAAAAAAAGTCACAGGAAAAAAGTCACAGAAAAAAGTCACAGAAAAAAGTCACAATTAGTATAGGAAAAAAAGTCACAGGAAAAAAGTCACAATGTTTCTACAACAAAATGTATGGGTTTGCAGAGTATTGAATGTGGCTAAATTAAAAGAAAGTGGCATCATAGTATGCAGGAGGGTGGGGGGATTGTTCAACTTATTGATTAGGGTGGGTTTGTAGAATGGCTTTTTGTACCTGGGTCAATTAAGCTAGATTAAAGAAAGAGGCTTCATATTTTACAGGGCGAGAACACCTTCGCAACCTGTGTCGATCGTCTTGAGGACTGCAAGACTGTGGCAGAATTCCTCCATGGTATCAGGTGGTACATCCGCTTAAAGCACCAACATTGAAAACAAACGAACATTGACAAACACTCTCAGTGACAAACACTCTCAGTGACAAACACTCTCATTGACAAACACTCTCAGTGACAAACACTCTCAGTGACAAACTTTGGTTGATCTCTTTCATTGCCTAATATATTTTTTAATTAAAAGTTGTGACTATTTCCTGTGATTTGTTTTTCCTGTGGGGGTTTTTCTATGACATTTTTACCTGTGACTTTTTTTCCGAGATTTGTTTTACTTAAAATGTTTGTCTGTTCAGTTATTCAGATTTATTCTGTAATTTCATTTTAAGTCATTTTAACTTTACATTTGTGCCTAATTATGGTTAATCATGCTGTAAAATAAATTGTTTTAGCACCAACCAAGCAGTTTATCCAAACCTCCAATTTCCAACCTCCCCCAACCCTCCTCCAACCCAATGCCCCTGTACCTGATGTAGGTAAAGCAAACAATTATATCTTGACACCAGCGTTTCTGTGTGTAATTATACTCACATCTCACGTGTGAATGTTTAACACACATCGTGCTAATGGACCTTTAAAAAACTAAAAACAGGTTGGCACAGTTTTAATTTTGTGGTAATTTAGCCAGACTGTTAAACAAATCCAGGTGCTGAGAGTGATATAGTAAAAACAGATTTTTTCTCTAAATACTCACTCCCTTTCTCACTAATGATTAGTCCATTAACTAAACAAATGCAGATATAGCTAGCAATACAATAAGCACAACTAAATGGCTAACTGAATTGTAATGGTTTTGGATGTGTTTTTATGGTATTTCTTATATTTTCTGAAGTATTATTTCCTTATTAGCCACATGTTAAATTTTAAGTAGACAGGAAATATATATTTGTGTATATGTGTGTCACACACACACACACACACTCTCTCTCTCTCTCTCTCTCTCTCTCTCTCTCTCTCTCTCTCTCTCTCTCTCTCTCTCTCTCTCTCTCTCTCTCTCTCTCGGTCTCTCGGTCTCTCTCTCTCTCTCGGTCTCTCGGTCTCTCGGTCTCTCTCTCTCTCTCACCGGCCTCGGTGGCGTCGTGGTTAGGCCTTCAGTCTACATACTGGTAGATACTGGATTCGGATCCCAGTCAAGGCATGGGATTTTTAATCCAGATACCGACTCCAAACCCTGAGTGAGTGCTCCGCAAGGCTCATTGGGTAGGTGTAAACCACTTACACCGACCAGTGATCCACAACTGGTTCAACAAAGGCCATGGTTTGTGCTATCCTGCCTGTGGGAAGTGCAAATAAGATCCCTTGCTGCTAATTGGAAAGAGTAGCCCATGTAGTGGCGACAGCGGGTTTCCTCACAAAATCTGTGTGGTCCTTAACCATATGTTTGACGCCATATAACCGTAAATAAAATGTGTTGAGTGCCTCGTTAAAACATTTCTTTCTTTTTTCTCTGTCTCTGTCTCTCTCTCTCTCTCTCTCTCTCTCTCTCTCTCTCTCTCTCTCTCTCTCTCTCTCTCTCTCTCTCTCTCTCTCTCTCTCTCTCTCTCTCTCTCTCTCTCTCTCTGTTCATGTGTTCGTGTGTGTGTGTGTGTGTGTGTGTGTGTGTGCATATAATGTTTTGCATTCATTTATGTACATTTAAACTATTGCTTGGTAACAGATATGTACTGAGATATGTTTATGGATCCAACTGGGATGACTGTACTAATACTCGTTATGTTAGAAAAACAGGTGAGCACTTAATACGAATAAAATAATTAACTACTTATAACAGGTGATCAGTGTTGCTGATAGGTGGCCTTAGTGGATAGGATAAGCCATAAGAATTAAGGCTGGTAGGTACTGGGTTAACAACATGGTACAGGCTACCATCTACAGTCAATTTTAACTGCTTAATGAGGACATTTATGGCCACAAACCAACTTCTCTTACACTAATATCGCTCGATGCACAGTCGGTATGGGATCGATCCCTGTCGATGGAACCATTGGGCTATTTCTCGTTCCAGCCAGTGCACCACGACTGATATATTAAAAGCTGTGGTATGTGCTATCCTGTCTGAGATGGTGCATATAAAAGATCTCTTGCTACTACTGGAACAATGCAGCAGGTTTCCTTTCTAAGACTTTATGTCAAAATTACCAAATGTTTTACATCCAATACTGATGATTAATAAATCAATGTGCTCTAGTGGTGTCATTAATTAAACAAAATACTGTCAAAATGGGAATAAAATGTTTACAAGACATTGATAATTTTGACAGACACAACAGCTAATTGGATTCAAACTGAGTAGCTTTAAATAAACTAAAGAAAACTAAATTAATATTTGTGTTTCTTTTGGATCAAATAAAAAAAAGTTTGTTTGTTTTGTTTAACAACACCACTAGAGTACATTTATTTATTAATCATTGGCTGTTGGATTTTAATTTTTTTGTCATTTTCACATAATTATTATGATCTTACAGAGGAAATTGGCTTCATTTTTCCTTTAGTAGCAAAGGATCTTTTATATGCACCATCCCACAGACAGGATAGCACATATCATGGTCTTTGATATACCAGTCATGGTGCACTGGCTGGAAAGAGAAATAGCCCAATGGGGATTGATCTCAAACAGACCATGCATCAAGCAAGTGCTTTACCGCTGGGCTCTGTCCCGCTCCTTGGACCAAGTAACTTTAAATCAATGCTGTCATTCCAGGACAGTGTATTAATAATTAGTTATCAGTGTAAGTTAAAGTTTGTTTACCAAGTTAATTATATCATGAAATATAAATATATTAACACACACGTGTATTTGCATTTCTTTTGTTGTTCAGTGTTTTTAAGATCACCTTGTCACCCCTTATTATATGTTGATAGCAGTCAAGGATTTATGTCTTGTCGTCAGGAATTCCTGTATTTTAGAGTTTAGTTAATGGATTGGAAATATACACCACAGACACAGAGAATGTGACATTTACATTCTTCATCCCAAATATCACCTAACCTTTTCTCAATGGACTGGGTTCACTTGGCATGACTGAAGAAGAAAAATGGCATTCACTAATTTTAACAGTTTTGTTTTTTTAGGGTCTTTGAAATATCCACTGTGTAATATGTAGTAGTTTGTTACAGTTATCATGTTACATCTCTGTTGTATGTTATTTAAACACAACAGTCATTTTGTACATAAATTATTGTTTCATTTTATGCATCATTAAAATTAACTACATTGAATTTGTGAATTGTTCTATTACTAATATGTATCCTACAAATATAGGGGCGGGACATAGCCCAGTGGTAAAGTGCTCGCTTGATGTGCGGCCGGTTTGGGATCGATCCCTGTTGGTGGGCCCATTGGGCTATTTCTCGCTCCAGCCAGTGCACCATGACTGGTATATCAAAGGTACTGTGGTACGTGTTATTCTGTCTGTGGGATGGTGCATATAAAAGATCCCTTGCTGCTAACTGAAAAGAGTAGCCTATGAAGTGCCGATAGCAGGTTTCCTCTCTCAATATCAACTACTAGTATATGTCCAACACCATATAACCGTAAATAAAATGTGTTGAGTATGTCGTTAAATAAAACATTTCCTGTTCTGTTACTAATATGTCTCCTACAAATATATTTTTATAATTATAATGAAATGTTCTTAAAGCAATGCTATAGCATATACATGTACCTTACCCACTGGAAATTGACAACTGATTCAGCATGCATATTAAACTCTTCTAAATATGTCTTCATTTATGAACAGGTGTCAAGTGTTGAATGTCTTCATCATTTTCAAAATTGTTTAATTTTTGATACCTGGATTAGATAGTTAATAAATTCGGTATACTGACCATAAAACCCCCCACATTTTGAAAAACTTTTTTTATTATGGAATGAAAATATATGAGTTTATTCTTGATCATAAAACAAAAAAGAACAAAATGCTGAAAGGTTTATGAATGCAAGTATTTTCATAAATCAAATATGTGTGACAAATATCAGACAGTGCAAAAACCACAAAATTTATGAATGCATTAGCATTTTTTTTCTCCCTGGTTATAATATACAGGATCAACAGTTGAAGAGTTTGTTGATAATCATCTGGGATTGATCTGTGTTTCAGTGCAGTATGTTTTTGGAATGGCACTTGTTTGACTATCACCACACTGAGTGAATCGGCTGACATCGTTCCAGTCTTTGATCAGGCACTTGTCCATCCTGTCTGGATTTCAGAGGGGGAATACTGGAGCATTTGTCTTGGCCTTGTCATAATAAATACATATGGCCATGCTCTAGTCATTGTGTGTATCAGACCAACTGGATATTGTTGTTTTCTTACTGTTACAGGCATGCCTGTAACATGATGCCTGAATACTGAGAAATTCCTTTCTTTGTAGTGGTTGGGATGGAAGGAAGGAAATGTGTTTTTAATGACACCTTAGTTCTTTTCTTGGGCATCAAACATGGTCATCACATACAGGTTGTACATGCATGCAGGCTGTACCTTTTTCAAATTACTGAATAGCAGTCTTCTAAAATTGATACATACATAGATTGATCAAATGATCTGATAAAGAATTATCAACCCTTGAATTCCATATATTTTACATGCATCTTTTTAAGTATTCTAAAATATTGTCTTTGTAACACTTTGTTTAGTGAGAGAGCAAACCTGCTGATTTCACAGACAGATCTTGCCAAATAGCAGCACATGAAGAATTCAACAGAACTGGTTGAAATAATGTCAAAAATTTGATTATTTGGTTCCTGTTATTCAAAAGGCACCATCTCATTAGAATCTTATTCTATCATCTTAAAAAATTTATTTTCAATTTTGTTTTTTATTCTGACATTATAAATGAGAGTCTGTTTTATGACTAACTGGCTCACTGGCTGGTTGGGTGGCTGGCTGTGTGGCTGGCTGTGTGGCTGGCTGTGTGGCTGACTGGCTGACTGACTGACTGACTGGTTGGCTAGTTGACTGACTGACAGACTGTCTGGCTGACTGACTGACTGACTGAATGATTGACTGACTGTCTGGCTGATGGACTGACTGATTGACTGACTGACTGACTGGCTGGCTGGCTGTTTGACTGACTAACTGGTTGATTGGCTGACTGACTGGCTGACTGACAGATGCCTGGTTGACTGGCTGGCTGGCTAACTGGCTGACTGATGTCTGGTTCACTGGCTGGCTGGCTGACTGATGTCTGGTTCACTGGCTGGCTGGCTGGTTCACTGGCTGGTTGATTGGTTGGTTGATTGGACACCTGTTGGGCTGGGTGGCTGGCTGGTAGGTTGGCTGGATGGCTGGCTTGTTGACTGGCTGGCTGACTGATTCCTGGTTGGCTGATTGATGCCTGGCTGGCTGGCTGGCTGGATTACTGATGCCTGACTGGCTGGTTGGTTGGCTGGCTGAAGTCTGGTTGGCTGACTGATTCCTGGTTGGCTGGCTGGCTATTTGTTTCTACATATAGCAAATGTAGTACCTTTAAAATAACTTTCTTCAGGGTGGCCCAGTAGATAGCAATTTGACCGCACCTGGTGGTGACAATAATGCTGTAAATAAAACATAAAGGAAATTAGATACACATGTAAAGTTTATACTGTCTGGATCTATAAATTGACAAACAAGAATGGGTGTATTCATTACATTAGTGAAGAATGCTTTTAACTCTGATGACTTCATGCATATGTGTATATCTTCAAATACAGTGAAACCTGTCAGCCTATGCACTAATTTGGCTCTACAAAACATAAGGCATTCATAAATTCAAAACGGGGTATTGCATCAGTTATCATTATAGTCAGTGATGTATTATACATGTATCATAAAATGGCCTCCGAATATCTGCAATAAAAAGTTCCTGAAAGATTTCATGTTGTATACTTCAAATATTATGCCAAACGCCTAAAAACTTTTAAGGTTGAATTTACAAAGTCTGTTTTTCTTACAGGCAGGTGCTTAAGCATTGTAAGTGTAATGTAGTTAAACACGTGCAAGACATAAACAGGCTTTGTACATTTTTCTTCCAGATAGGTGACAATTTAATAGAGGTGGTCAGTTGAGCAGGTTCGACTGTATGTACCGTACCTGTAGGTATGTTCCAGCAGTTAATAGTTGTGTGGGATGATAATAAAACTGTCAACATATGGGTGAACATTGTGACCCACACATAAACCATTTTCCTGTCAATAAATGTTATAGTGAAAAAAAAACCCAGTCTAGATATTATATGGAGAGAGAGAGAGAGAGAGAGAGAGAGAGAGAGAGAGAGAGACGGACAGACGGAGAGACGAGAAAGAAAGATTATTATTTGGGGAGAGAGGGAACGGCAGAAAGAGGGAGAGAGAGGAGAAAAAGAGATAAAGGGTCTTTTTGCTTATCACAACCAGTGCTACACAACTGATACATCAAAGACCATCACATGTACCTTCTGGTTTGTTGGAAAATGCTTATAAAAGATCCCTTACTGTATTATTGATAAGAATAACCTATATGGCATCAGAAGGTTTCCTCTCTTTATAACTATTGAACAGATGTCAAAATGTGCTGAGGTTTTGTTAAGCACATATTCCTTCATTCCAGCTTCAAATCCAAATGGTCTTCCGGTTATTCACTATCTTGCAAACAAGCAACTTAAAACGAGAGCTGCTTGAAGTTTCATTAATTGGAACCACTTTTTGTGATTTTATCTCTTTTCCAGTGGTTGGCATGCTGTTAGGTCTTGAATGTAGTGCTCTTTTAGTTTGATGACTGCCATAATAAGATGTTTTTCCACATGTCCAGCAGACTTTAGTCATAATGGTAGACATTAAACAATGTGGGGGTGCTCTAGGTGGTCTATCTGTTTCAAATCAACATGCTGCAATATTGCATGTGGTCAGAAGTGTAGGTTGTTTAGTGGCTTGAGATGTGAAACTAGTTAAAAACACATTGTGAGTTCTTGACAATTGAAGATACATGATAAGCCTGGTAATGAATCTGTTGTAACATTTGCAGGAGGTGGGAAGGGTGACATTGTGGCATTGATATTGAAAAATATAACCTTGATTTTAACAATGAAAAAATATAACCTTGACATTATAATGATGAAACATATAATCTACATTTTGGAATGTTTAAAAACTGAACTTTCACTTGATGATGTTCAGCTGCAAATTATGTTTAAGGCTTTTTTCTTTGCCTAAAATACTTTAAGCCTTTCAAGACTATTCTCATCTTTGATCATTTATTTAATGAAAACATAATTTGTAAATATATATGATCTGTTAATGCTAATTTTTAGGTCCAATAATCTTTTTAATTTTATGTTATTGGGTAGTATCAGATATGCACTTATGTACAAAAGAAAAATTAGGCATCAGTATGGCATAGTCAGTGTCTGGTAACCCATAGGCTTTGACAAATGTATCAAGTTTACCATTCCCAAGATTAGTTTTATTATTCAAGCCCACTATAGACACACTAATACTTTATTTTGAATTCATGTCACTGTTTTTCCTGTATTAATACTCAGAAGTGTAAAGCACAACTGATCAAAGTATAGGGAACATTTTGTTTAGTATTGCGTTGCGAGTGGCTATGCAAGTTTCAGATATCGCTACACAATTTTAAAACATTAAACAATAATTGCTAAACAATTTTCAGTTGTCTAGAAATAACACTAATCATAATTTTGAACACAAAATGTTCGCTGCAATGTGTATGTGGTGGTATTTTGTCTATTCAGATGATGTCATTCTAGTTCTACATGCACTCTGGAAAAAAGATTAAACATAAGTAACAATTGTTGTGTTTAAAGGTCAAGGTTGCCGGACTCTAGTTGTCTTGATCTGTTGAAAGATTTCTGTATTAAAAAAATGACATCCTTTTACTGTGACAGCATGTGACCATATCCATGTATGTGCATTTAGCATACACGTCTCCTGAGTGAGTAATCATTGACTTTGGTTTCACGTTAGCTGGGATTGTCTGCCATGAATCATTGGTTTGTTCCCTGCATTTAGACTTTGTAGGTGTACATTTGTGATATATTGCACGTACACAATATATTTTAAATAAAAAATTTGTTTAAAGTTTAAATAAAATGTATTGATTAATCTTTGAAGTTGAAGTTTGGATGTATTTTAAAAACATTTGGTAAAAAGAAATAAGTGATTGGTTTGAAAACCTATTTTATTGTACAGAGAACAAAAGAATCGGACACAAGTTTTACAACTTATGAGGTCCTTTTCTAAATAATAGTGAAAAAACAAAACTAATAATATTTTCAAGTTGTTTATAGATTTTTAAAAATGTGTAACAGGTTATTTTCAATGGCATTAATCACGCTTGCGATATATGGTGTCCTATCTTTGAGAAGTGTATATCATTATGAGAGATTGTGATTGAATATCACACATACCATAACCACTGATAAAACAATTTGCTAAGCTGTCATCTATCAAGCATTCCTTTCCTTAAAATAAAAGGCAATTCCACACATAAAATTGCTTAACTTAACATTTTTGCATGGTAATTTTGAGAGTTGTCCAGATCACTTTAATATGTTTACTAAGAGACGGTTAATGTTTATTTTGTGTTTAATTTACATGAATATACCTGAACAAGTGCCGCTGAATTTCATAAACTTTAATTTTATTATTTCAAATACTGGGTTGATCAGCTCAAACATTTTCATTCTCTGTTAGCAAGAACCCCCCTCCCCCCTCCCCCAATCATTAAGTGATTTATTATCGGTATATTACTACATGTGGAGAGGAAGGCAATGCAGAAGACTGGTGTATCTGTTCTGTCAAACACTGTATAAATGTTTTTGACCTTAAGGTTGCAGAGACCTTGTATCTTTTTACAGTAAACATAAGGATTCAGTTTTTGAATATTTTCACCAATAACAAAGCCTGGAGATGTCACATCTGACATAACAGCAGCAAGCTGGCAGCAGCCACATGCACACAACCTGGTCTGTACAGAAAGACATGTGCAGACTGTTCTTGTGTTTGGCTAGCTGTTCCCTGCATCCAGTCCAGGGCTTTTAAGGGGCAAGATGTGGCCCAGTGGTAGAGCACTCACCTGATGCATGGTTGGTCCAGGATTGATTTCTATTGGTGGGCCCATTGGGCTATTTTTCATTCCAGCCAGTGGTCCCTAATTGGCATAACAAAGTCCATGGTATGTACTGTCCTGTCTGTGGGATGTTGCATGTAAAAGGTCCTTGCTGCTAATAGAAAGAGTAGCCCATTGCAGTGGGTTTCTTCATTATCTGTGTGGTTCTGAACCATATATTTTCGATGCCATATATCCGTAATTGAAATCTGTTGAGTGCATCATTAAATAAAACATTCCTTTCTTCCTTCCTCCAATTCAGTGCTTGGGGATAACAGCTGCAACTGCTATAAAGTTATGGCTGTTGCAGTTCTGTGATATGTTTTTGCCATCGGTTGAAGGAATAAATTTTGTTTTTTAATTTTGCAACAGTTATGACTTTAACATTGCTGTAGGCAGACTCAAATTTGCAATAAGTGATCATTTTGTCTATGGCAAAAACCTTTTGAAAGTGTTATGTTTTGAAACTGATCATTATTTATGATCCGGATGCATGAATCATGTACCTTAATTTACCAGTAGATGATAAGTAAAATCACATGGTAGATCATATGCCTTAAATTTGTGTAGGTTGAATTACTGATCCCCTAGCTTTATTTCATATTTAAGCCAATGCTCTATCTAGACAGGTATTTAAAAAGCTTTGGTATGTGCTGTTGTCAAATTTCTTTGCATTCAGAGTATTTGAGATGTCATTTTTAGATCTTTCTATAGGCACCAAGGAACCACATTAATATTATATATTTAGTCATTGATGTTTCTTGAACAATGATCATTAACACATGAAAAAATATATTTTTAAATTTACATTAATATAATGTTGTGTGTTTTTTGTAGTTAATCATCAGTATCTATTTTGTCATCCAAAGATTATAGATGGTCCCATTTTGTACATTTATACCTAATCTCAGCATTTGGCTTGACTTAATTAAAAAGAGAAGAAACAGTGTTCTAGAATTATTTTTTTTTCTTCTTCTAAAAATCAGTTAAGAAATAAAGTATCAAAATTTACTCATTTTAAGGCAGTAACATACGTGTTATGGATTTTAATATTTTATTGTGTCAGCACCATAGAGTAGAGCACCTTTCATAATTTTATAATTAATACAAATTTTTATTATGATATCAATTTTGATGTGATCAGTTATTTTAATCATCTAAATGATCAGACTAGTCTAGTCTGCGTATTTCATTATCCAAAGAGATCAAAATGTCAAACCAAACTGAGTTTTCCCATCCTTTCAAGTTTTGGCACAAATTTTAATTACTTGTTTTAGTGTTGAAATATTTGTTTGAATTTATGGGCATTTTTTTCTTTTTCTTTTGAGGTTTATTTACTGCAGAATGTCAGTTTCTGCTATCCATCAGGTATATATATTAGGAAATTCCTCTGTAATAGGTGCCAATAGGTGGTGTTACTAAATTGGACACACACCGCTTACACTAAGACAGCAGAACCAACAACATGTGGTTCAGTAATAGGTTGCTGGTGTCTGTGGCTCGTAAATATGGCACAGTCTCCCATCAACTGATGCTCCAGCCACACTGTAAGGGTAGACTACTTGTTGAGGTGGTGAAAAGACTTCCATTTACACGGAACATAACAGGCATAGCTGATCACAATGAGTCGAAAACTATCTGCCATTTCAGTTTGTTAATGCTTTTTTCAGTTCATGAAAACCTTGTTAACAATAGTTGAAAACTGTTTGCCACATCAGTTTGTTAATGCTTTTCTCTGTTCATGAAAATCTTGTTAACAATACTCAATGAGATATGATTTGTAACTGAAAAAAAAGACTATATAGTATAAAGTAGTTCATGGTGTTGAAGTCTTGATATATGTATGTTATTAGGTTTATGAAGATATTTTATTTATCAAAAGGTAAAAATATAATCTAATGAACATGTTATTTGTGCTGCCTTACTATGCTACTATTTTTTGGTGGTAAAGATGCATTTTGTACATGAATGGTCCAACCAGTTTTAAACAGCCAATTAAGAGGGTGTAATCTTAAGATAAGTAGCTGCTTAATATAGGACAGTTTATACTATGGTATGTTAAGAA
The DNA here is from genome assembly GCF_016097555.1 of Gigantopelta aegis. Lineage (NCBI taxonomy): Eukaryota > Metazoa > Mollusca > Gastropoda > Neomphalida > Peltospiridae > Gigantopelta > Gigantopelta aegis. The sequence goes on from NC_054704.1 coordinate 13,981,946, forward strand.
AGGTATATTCATTTAACAAAACCTCATTGTAAACTATGGCTATTTGATATCCAAGGTAGAATATTTCCACACTTGGTCGACCCTAGACAATAAGAGGCTACTTCTATGTACGAAAAAGAAGCAAACGAGCTTCTATATGCACTTTCCTATAGTGAGAACATTACATAATATCAATTGTGGATCACTGGTTGTGGGGGAGGGTGAAGAAAAAGAAAATCCGAAGGCATTGATCCAGTATACACTCAGGCCAGTTCTCCAACACTAAGCTATGGTTCACCCTACTCCCATACTATACTAGATGATTTGGGTAGATATTGAAGTGGTCTTTTAAGATAAACAGCTGCAGAAATAAATAATCTTGATTGTGCATAATTATAGGCAGATTTTCTTTATTTGAAAATGTCTTGTTTAAAACTAGGATCACAATGATCCAGAATTTGTTCCAAAGACAATTAATACTGCACAACTGGTATATATAAGGCTGTGGTATGTGCTTTCCTGCTTATGAGAGAGTGTATATAAATTATCTAGAATTTCTTCCAAATTACAACTAATGCTCTACAACTGGTACATGAAAACCTGTGGTACATGTACGTACTGTCCTGATTTTGGGAAAGTGCATATAAAAGATCCCTTTTTGCTTTTATCGGTAGGAGTAGCCTGTGTTTACTTTTTCAACCAAAGAAGGAAGTAATAAACTAGACACCAAATAACCATAATTTAAAATGTGCTGAGGTGTTGTCAAATAAACATGCCTTTCCTTTCTTTTCTTCCAAAAGAAACTTTGTTTTGTTCAACAACACCACTATAGCACATTAATTTATTAATCATCGGCTATTGGATGTCATATGTTTGGTCATTTTGACATATACTCTAGAGAGGAAACCCACAATATGTTTTCCATTAGTAGCAAGGAATCTTTTATATGCACCATCCCACAGACAGGATAGCACATACCATGGCCTTTGGTATACCAATCATGGTGCACTGGCTGGGACGAGTTCCTTTCTTCGAAGGATATTAACATACTTTTTGCTGATGATAATAATCTGATTAACACGTTTCTTCTGTGTTTGTCTCTTTCAGATGCAGATGGTTTGTTTCCAGTGGTCTTCAATCTCGCCTCCCGTGCTCGGATCAGCGTGAACGCTACGTGTGGGGATGATGGGCCAGAGGAGTTCTGTAAACTCGTGGAACATGTGAAGATATTCTCATCACAAAATGGCCATTGTGATATCTGTGATTCAAGAAGTCACAACCGATACCGAAACCACCCAATACAAAATGCCATCGATGGCAGCAACAAGAGGTGGCAGAGCCCCACCCTTACTAGGGGGAGGGAGTATAACTATGTGACAATTACCTTAGATCTGGGGCAGGTAAGATCACTGAAGAGAACCCTTTAGAAAAATGGAGATGAATGGATAGATTTTGTGCATTAAAGAGGAACGTGTACATGAGTCTTAGTATATCAAGTTATATGAAGTAGAAAATAGGTTCCACTGCACATCTAAGAATATAAGGTACTCCAAATATTTATTCTAAGTCTAAACCTTGTGATAAAATTCTAAATGAACAAATAATTGAGACCCAATATTCTGGCTGCATTGGTATACGGTACTCCCAAATATTTAGTCTTAACTTTAAACCAGAGCCTAATCTTAAAATTAAAATTGAACAATATAATTGAGACCAAGTGGAATATTTTATGCCAGGCACATATCGCTTGCATATTCAGCCCAAAATAAGGTTTTATTTGACTGGCCTATGCTCTCGTCTTGATTTAAAGTGTGGGTTTGTCTCTATATAAAGTAAAGTTTGTTTTATTTAACAACGCCATGTTTTATGACAGGCAGCAAGGGATATTTTATTTACGCTTCCCACAGGCAGGATAGCACAAACTATGGCCTTTGTTGAACCAGTTATGGATCACTGGTCGGTGCAAGTGGTTTACACTTACCCATTGAGCCTTGCAGAGCACTCACTCAGGATTTGGAGTCGGTATCTGGATTAAAAATCCAATGCCTCGACTGGGATCCGAACCCAGTACCTGCCAGCCTGTAGACTGATGGCCTAACCACGATGCCGCCGAGGCCGGTTTTGTCTCTATATGGTGTGTCTAGCTCAGTCGGTTGAGCGCTCACCTGAGGTGCTTACGTTAAAACTACTTAATAGACCCAGACTCCAATTGGGTTTTTGCCCCATCCCAGTCACTGCCCATGACTGATATATCAAAGGCAATGGTATGTGCTGTTCTGTCTGGGAAAGTGCATATATAAAACATCCCTTGCTGCTAATGGAAAAAAGCAGCAGATTACCTTGAAGTCTAATGTCCGACATGAAATAGCTGGCAATTAATAAATCAGTGTGCTCTAGTGGTGTCGTTAACCAAAACACACTTTAACTGTAACTTTTGTATGGTGTCTTTTTGCTTAGTACTTAAAATCCAAGGTGAATCCCCATTGGAGGATCCATTTGTTTTTTCCCATTCCAACTCATGCATTCTATTGTTTTCTTTACATAATATGGAATGTTAAATAATCTAATTTAAAGAATATTCATGAACATATTTAAGATTTTTTTCTTTAATACACTTGTCTTTTAGGTAGGTAGGTAGGTAGGTAGGTAACTAGTTTAACGTGCTCATTTACCACTAGGGTCATATAAAGTCTGACCTCTGATATGATCGGGGGGGGGGGGGCGGGGGCTGACTCGAGACTGTCTTTTAGAACATTTAATACACCTGTAGCATAGTATACTGTAATTTATTTTCTTTAATCTGCCTAGACAAATTACTACCACCTTCAGACACCCATGTAATTCAGATTGCACTTACTTGAGGATGTAATTATTAGTGGTAATCGTAGATATCTGAAAATATACAGCTATACAGACAATCAGGCTGATATATTTGTCACGTTGGTTTCATATCTGGCATGGTTATCAAGTTCACCATCATCATATAGCTATCAACTTACAACCACAGCAGAGTGTGTCGGCCTGGCGCTTGTTCTGCTGTACCAACTGTTGTACGTACCTGTGGAAGAAGCTATTGGGTTCCACTGGACCAAATCAATTTTCATTGCTAATAATGTTAACTTTTTCTAATAAAAATGATTAAAACTATAATAAGCTGTGTATAAGCAGGCAATTCACGAATATAAAATGTGGCATAAGTCAAATTCACATTACTGATAATGTTAACATTTTCTGTTATCAGCACAGCCCACCTGTACACAAACAAAATTTATTTTATGGAGTGGAAAGCAATATTTTTTTTGACAAATTTTAAGGCTGAGACTTTAAAGTGAGTAGCTGTTGTAGAAATTGGACTTCTAAATCAGACTTGTAGTGCAACGTTTTTAATACTGATGTGGAAGACTTGAGAAAAACATTCATGATAAAATCATTAGGAATTTTATATATACATAGTATCTGGAATACTGTCATAATTCAGATAGAAAGCTAAAATTTAATTATCAGAATTTTTAATTTTTTTTTAATGGAATTTGCTGCCTGTCAATATTGGTTATTGTGTGGCATTAAGGAGACAGCCAAAAAGCAGTTTCATCAATTAATATGCCCTGGACGGGACATAGCCTAGTGATAAAGTGCTCACTTGATGTGTGATCAGTCTGGGATCGATCTCCATTGGTGGGCCCATTGGGCTATTTCTTATTCAAGCGAATATTGTGGTATTTGCCATCCTGTCTGTGGGATGGTGCATATAAAAGATCCCTTGTAGCAGGTTTCCTCTCAAACATTATATGTTAAAATAACTATATGCTTGACATCATCCATTAGCCAGTGATTGACAAATCAATATGTTCTAGTGGTGTAATTTAACAAAATAAACTTATTAATATGCACTGTACTAGTTTTAGCCTCTAGTGTTTAATGCATAATATCTGTGTACTGAACATAATTTGGCAATAAATGATAGTATACGTTTGCACAAATAACCAGATGAGATATTACTTCCAATCAGAACTTCAGCTGCTTTTACTTTGTAAATATTTGACAGTGCATCTTGAATCCTCACTGAACTCTCCGATTTGGTACAGTGCAACCATCAGGATCGAGTTCTGTACATCTTACACTATCCAGAAACTAATTATTCTGATACTATGTCTGCTGCTTGATAATAACCAACGATATATTTGGTGCTGAACTTGTCCTGTGTGCAGTCCTCATGGTGTTAAATGCTTCCTCTAGATAAGGACCTGATTATAAGAATCACTTCAGAAGCCTTTTTACCTTTGCTTTATGAGTTTATCTTTGAACTCTGTTAAAGAGGTTGGCTTTCTGATTTCAGAAATACTTGATGTTCAAAGAAAGTTTTTGTTTATGTTCCTTGTTAATTGAATATGAGCATGTTGCTAAGTTAATGCAGATTCTGAGGTTAGTTAGTGCAGTTATCGCAAAACTGATGACTGATTATATTTATATTAATAAATGCAAAGTCTGGTGCTTTCTTCTACCTGTTTACTAATGCCTGGCATACACCTACCGATTAATGCTTACTCGACTGTTGAGTCGGCAGTAGTCTGAAAATTGTTGGCATTATGATTGAAGATAATGTCACAAAACTAGAGATTAAATACGATTGTTATGTCTTTGTTCTGCATACACCTAGCGATTAATGTCAATGCAACTGTAGAGTCAGCGTTAATCAGCAGGTGTGTGCCAAGCATAATGTGCAGTTTGTCTACATTATAGGTTATGGTATACATTAACCTTTGTACACACATACTGTAAGGAAGGGAGCTCTATTTATGTGCCCATATCCCGAGGGTTCAGGCACGCCCACCCCGGTCTTAGCCTCTGACATGGGGTGGGACATAGCCCAGTGGTAAAGTGCTTGCCTGATGCACGGTCAGTCTAGGATCGATCCCCATTGGTGGGCCCTTTGGGCTATTTCTCATTCCAGCCAGTTAACCACGATTTGGTATATCAAAGTATGTGCTATCCTGTCTGGGATGGTGTATATAAACTATCCCTTGCTAATAATGAAAAAATGTAGCAGGTTTCCTTTGGTCAAAAATTACCAAATGTTTGACATCCTGATGATTAATAAATTAATGTGCTCTAGTGGTGTCGTTAAACATAATAAACTTAAATATTGACTAGTGGTTATGTTATCGGCATTAAGGCTGGCTGGTGCTGGGTTTATGTCAGTATGGTGGCTCCTTGGACCAAGAATGAGTCACAACTTAATGGTGAGGCAAGAAAGAATTGATGCACCCAACACAATGTTATTTATGGTTATATGGCATTAAGGAGACGTAATGAGAGGTGGTGTCGTTCAACAAAACAAACTTTAACTGTAACATAATGAGAGAAGAAACCCACTGCTGCCATGCCATGGACTATTATTTGTTTTATTCTAGTGGTAAGGGATCTTTTATATACACCATGCCATAGACAGGATAATACATATCACAGCCTTTGGAGCACTCGCTGGAATAAGAAATAGCCCAGTGGGCTTAGATTGATTATGTATCGTATGATCACTTTATCACTGTGCCCCTTGTGCTCAGGAATAAGGCTACTAACTTCTTTCTCACTAATAACTAACATTGTACTGAGTAGATGTCAATCATGTGTTTTTGAACCTCAGTTGAATATAAATATGAGCTCAGTGATAGGACACTCTCCTAAAGTGTGATCACAGGATCAGTCCCCCTCAGTGGACTCAGATTTGTTTCTATTCCAACCTGTGCCCCTGTTCTGTCTATGGGAAAGTGATTAATAAAGATCTTCTTCTGCGTTTTTGAAAGGAGTAGCCTAGGTGGTGGCAGTAGGTTTCCTCACTCACTCAAGGAAGTGTCGAAATAGCCATATGTTATACACCAAGTATAGTGTAGTGTAGCCATAGTGTAAAATACATATACCGGATGATTTTGTGCTTGATATTTAGGGTCAAACTAAGAGGTCGGCTAATACAAGGAGTTGGTTAATACACAACAATATATGGTACACATGTTAAAGAAACGCTCCTTTCCTGGTATCGCCAAATATGCATGTACAGTGGCGTAGAAAGGTGCCAAAAAGTGGGGGGACAAACTTTTATATTTACACACTTTTACACTATTATAAAGCAAATATAAAGCAAATATCAGAAAAGTAGGGGTGGGGTGGGGTGGGGGGGCACATGCCCCCTTACCCCCCACCCCCATTTCCTACACCAGTGATGTAGTAAATTTTATTACTTTTTTTCAAATATAGAGCTGTACAAGCAGTATAGATAGTATTTCACATAGAGCCAGTACAAAATACCTACATATGTGTGTTACATGACACATGCAATCCACAGATACATGTACATGTATGTATGTGGGTGGGAGAGATTGAGGTTAATGCAACAATATGTCACACATCAGATATAACCTCTAGCACCATGCCACAGTTCACATTATGTTAAAGTTCAAATAACAGCATTCTGTTAGTACATCAGTATTAACATTATTTGCGAAAAGTCAGCAAGTGGTTTCCTGGGAACAGCGGGAACCAGTGGGCATCATCCTTTGAAGGTTGTCTCTCCTGCTTACTCTTTTATAAGTCTTCTGTTAGCTTTCTGACCTTCTGTTAATTACCAACAATATCCTACACACATTCCCAAGCCATCTGGCCCTGTGGCATCTCCTTCCTTTTAACCTCTTTAGATAACGAGCTGCAATATGATTAGCCAGTTTGATTTATCATCTGGAGGGTCAATTTAACAATTGCTCATTCCATCTCTTTTAGTCTCTTAATTATAATGCAAGCCTCTGCCCGATACAGCCATGTAGGATGGTGTGAGACCATTCCCTCTCACTGAACTCTTGCTTGTATCTTATTTATGTCAGATGGAACAAGATGTATCCCATTGGAAGAGCGATCTCCTGAGGTGTGATAGGTTGTAGGATCTATTGCCCCTGATGGATTCTGTTGGTGTTTTTCTTCCAATTCCAACCAGTGCCCCATGACTGGTATATAAAATCAAGGTCATGGTGGCTAGCATCTTATTTATGGGAATATGAAATTTAAAGGATCCCTCGCAATAGCCCAGATGTGGCAGTGGGTTTTCTCTCTTTTTCTTAAAATGACAATATATTAGATATAAACTAGCAATAATTTAACTGTGTTCTGAGTTATTGTTAAACAATCCTTTCCCTTCTATCCAATTATGGCTAAAGCCCTGTGTCCAGATTGTACAGCTATCTGGATCTCTTTCCAGGATGGCTTTAAGAAAGCAAGACTTATTGTCTATAATAAGAGTAATTATTAATGATCAAAATCACATGTAGTGTACACTGTACTTTTAAAAGGAAAAATAACTTGTTTACAATACACTTACATTATAGTAAAAACATTCAATAAGTGAATAATAGTAGCTGTCATTAATTTGTCTTATGTTTACATTGCTTTAAGTATTAACATTCCTGCTGTGCTTCCAACCACACAATGACAAAAACTTAACAAAAAATGTTTCAACCGAACAATATTTACCTAAGTAGTTAAACCTAAATTATGTTTCTTCTTCTTCTGTCATAATGAATAGTTATTTTATTGTGGTTTATTTATCGACATTTATTTATCGAGGTTTGTGTTGAAAATTAAGGGTTTTTTTCTGTTGTAATGAATGGTTATTTTATTGTGGTTTATTTATCGAGGTTTGTGTTGAAAATTAAGTTTCTTCTTTTGTTGTAATGAATGGTTATTTTATTGTGGTTTATTTATCAAGGTTTGTGTTGAAAATTAAGTTTCTTCTTCTGTTGTAATGAATGGTTATTTTATTGTGGTTTATTTATCGAGGTTTGTGTTGAAAATTAAGTTTCTTCTTTTGTTGTAATGAATGGTTATTTTATTGTGGTTTATTTATCGAGGTTTGTGTTGAAAATTAAGTTTCTTCTTCTGTTGTAATGAATGGTTATTTTATTGTGGTTTATTTATCGAGGTTTGTGTTGAAAATTAAGTTTCTTCTTCTGTTGTAATGAATGGTTATTTTATTGTGGTTTATTTATCAAGGTTTGTGTTGAAAATTAAGTTTCTTCTTCTGTTGTAATGAATGGTTATTTTATTGTGGTTTATTTATCGAGGTTTGTGTTGAAAATTAAGTTTCTTCTTTTGTTGTAATGAATGGTTATTTTATTGTGGTTTATTGTTCGAGGTTTGTGTTGAAAATGTTCTTCTTCTGTTGTAATGAATGGTTATTTTATTGTGGTTTATTTATCAAGGTTTGTGTTGAAAATTGAGTTTTTTCTTCTTCTGTCGAATTAATGGTTATTTTATTATGGTTTATTTATCAAGGTTTGTGTTGAAAATTATGTTTTTTCTTCTTCTGTCGAAATGAATGGTTATTTTATTGTGGTTTATTTATTGAGGTTTCTGTTGAAAATTAAATTTGTTCTTCTGTCATAATGAATGGTTATTTTATTGTGGTTTATTTATCAAGGTTTGTGTTGAAAATTAAATTTGTTCTTCTGTCATAATGAATGGTTATTTTATTGTGGTTTATTTATCGAGGTTTGTGTTGAGAATTCCGGCTGTGTCCTCCTGTCACCTTGTGGTTAGCCTCCAGCCCATGTGTTGACCTCCTACTGTTCCCAGACATAAAGCTCATTGTGGTTTATAAGTGTGCTCTCCAGGCGGAATGTTGTGTTCCCAGACACCATACATAATACCCTGCCATATGATCAGCCGGTCTTTGCTGTCACCCTTTCATAGGGGGGCCTTTTCTCTTCAACTGGCCATTTTATGGATTTATTTTCCGAGAATTTGTATTCAGCCAAACATGGGTTTTTCTGTTCTCTGCGTGTATGTTGAAAGGGATTTTCGCATTACGCGAACAATGGCACAGCTGAAAAGCAATTGCTTGAAAAGCCTTGTTGCCATTAATCTGTGTGTAAAAAGTCTTTTAAAATAGAAGCTAATACGGTGTGGGCTAATAAAACTGCAGTCGTAAAACGGTTAATTGATGAAAGGTTTTGAAACTTTACACAGCGTGAAATTGGTAATAACAAGAGGAAACCTTGTTCTCTAAGGACTAGGTAAATCTGTCAGCATTGATCATGGGGTGTACAGGGAGGATGTGGAGTATAAATGGATAAATCTTTCCAAAGCTGGGGAAACCAGCTAAATAATGAATAATGAATGAATGAATGTTTAAAGACACTGCAGCACAAAAATATACATCGGCTATTGGATGTCAAACAATGGTAATATATAAATGAAGTGATGATCAACATAGATAAATATTCTAAAGTTAAGTTAAAACTCAGTATTAAATATCACAAGTAGGTACATGTGTATTAAAATTTGGATAAAAAATCAGTGTCTTGTAATCCAAAATGATTACACTCCACCAAGATGTGGTGAACCATCGGTGAACACTGACAGTATTCACACTGAGGAGGAGGATCCTTCTTAAGAATAAATGAATGTGTTAAAGTATGTATGATCGAAGCAAACACTACACAAGACCATGTCATTCCACCTGCAACACCTCTGGGAGGACTGCCATTCCCAGGACTAACTAATAAATACCATGTACAAGATAGAAATATAAGTATTTGTTTAATACAAGACATGTATATATAGGTGTCAGTGGAGATGGCAACAGCATCAAGTTTTGCATTTTGTTCAGTGTTAAAGTTTTTGCATTTAGTTCCTTTTGTCACAAACTATTAGTCCTATATTAAATGTACAGACCCTAGTTTTAGTCAGTGTTGTTAATCTATAAGCCTGTAACACAACTGGATAAAGGTATGATGGAGTGAAATTAAAATCTGTGATAGTTTAATGGGGAAATACCATCTAAAACTTTACCAGTGCTTGACTCTAATAGTGAAAAATATGTCATAGTTTTTAAAAATTAGTGGCTGTCTCTTTAATGAAACTTGGTTTATGGTTACATCTTTGAATGTTAAAAACAAAATTAAAATAATTAAATTAAAATTTTATTTGAATAATAAAAATAAAATGTTGGTTTTTTAAAAATATTTTAATATACATACATTGACATCAAATGTTTGACACCCAGTAGTTGATGAATAATAAATATATGTGCTCTCATTGGTTACTGGTGTCATTGGTTACTGGTGTTATTGGTTAGTGGTGTCATTGGTACTGGTGTCATTGATTACTGGTGTTATTGGTTACTGGTGTCATTGGTACTGGTGGTACTGGTTACTAGTGCCATTAAACATCATTACTGGTGTCATTAATAATCATTGAAATCCCAAACTTCAAACTAATTTGTCTTGCATCATTTTTATTTTTTAAGATCACCTACATGACATTGCTAAGGCTAACAAAGTAAAATACCTTGTAGATTTAAAAGCTGTATGAATACCATAATTTTAAAATCCTACTCAGATTTTAGAAGTAAACATCTGTTAAAACCCAGGCAAGTTGTGGTTTATAAATTACGAAATGAAAGAAGAAGGAAGAAAATGTTTTATTTAACGACGCACTCAACACATTTATTTACGGTTATATGGCGTCAGACATATGGTTAAGGACCACACAGATATTGAGAGAGGAAACCTGCTGTTGCCACTTCATGGGCTACTCTTTTCAATTAGCAGCAAGGGATCTTTTATATGCACCATCCCACAGACAGGGTAGTACATACCACGGCCTTTGATATACCAGTCGTGGTGCACTGGCTGGAACGAGAAATAGCCCAATGGGCCCACCGACGGGGATCAACCCCAGACCGACCGCGCATCAAGTGAGCGCTTTACCATTGGGCTATGTCTCGCCCCTACGAAATGAAAGAGTCACTGAGCAGGTAATAAATTGCGAGATAACTTGTAAAACAGGTGAGGAAAGACATAGACACCATTAAACACTGTTAGCTCATGGGCTACATAATGTTATCATCAGTAAACATCGTCTATGAGCTGAACAAAGAAAGACAGGCCAACTGAATGAGATAAACCTACTTATAACCTTTACACGTAAAGTTCTCCCATGACTCAGTAATAAGGAAGTATGGCTTACTTTCTGTAGATGTAGAGTAGGACATAGCCCAGTGGTAAAGCATTCGTTTGATGCACAGTCAGTTGGGGATCGACCCCCATCAGTGGGCCCATTGGACTATTTCTCGTTCCAGACATCAAAGGCCATAGTATGTGCTATCCTGTCTATGGGATGGTGCATATAAAAGATCCCTTGTTCTTAATGGAAAAATGTACGGGATTAGCTCTCTAAGACTATATGTCAAAATTACCAAATTTTTGACATCCGATAGCTGATGATTAATTAATCAATGTGCTCTAGAGGTGTTGTTAAACAAAACAAACTTTAACTTTCTGTAGACATGTTTTGTAAACTGATATACATGTAGTTATTTCAAATATTATATCTCAGGTCAATGAATGACTATCCAGGCGTGTGTGTGCAGGGAGGAAGTCTAGTCTATGGTGACCGAAGTTTATAGTGGGTTTGAGTCATGCTCCCTTTGAAGATATATTGAGAAAAAAAGACAATTTGTTTGAGTAGAGAGGGGTTTGAAACCCTAAAACCCTCCCCCTGCACACCCACCTGATATCTTAGAACAGATATAATAGTGTCTCTTTATTCAAAAGGTCCATTGCTCTGAAGGACTTTGAAAGTACTAACCCTAACCCTAATCAAGACCCTTACCAAAACTGTGTTACTGTTGCATGTCTAACACAAGATTACACAAGAAATAACAATTGAACAATGGCCATGAAATAACAATACTTATGACATAATAATATTTACTGACAAAACAAAATTTTACTTCCCTCAGTCACCATTCATTGACATAAGAGAAGTACACAAGTTGATACAAAGTTCAGAGACAACACTAGAGCACATTAATTTATTAATCATCGGCTATTGGATGTCGAACATTTGGTAATTTTTACACCGCTACATTTTTCCATTAGGAGCAAGGGAATTTTTATATGCACCATCCCACAGACAGGATAGCACATGGCATGGCCTTTGATATACCAGTCATGGTACACTGGCTGGAACGAGAAATAGCCCAATGGGCTGACTGATGGGGATCGATCCCAAATTGACAGTGCATCAAGTGAGCGCTTTACCACTGGGCTATATCATGCTCCCAATTTGAAAGAGCACTCATCTGAAAATGCTTGTATGAATGAAACTTTATGTATAAATATTTAAGTTGTTGTCTCCTGAAATCAGTGTTTATGTCTTAAATTACTGTTTTTATATTTTTCAGGTATATCAAGTAGCATATGTGATAATAAAAGCTGCCAATGCACCACGTCCAGGTAACTGGATTTTAGAACGATCCATAGATGGCAGCACTTATACACCGTGGCAGTATTTTGCGATGTCCAAGGCAGATTGCCGACATGTTTACGGCATCGAACCCACAATTGGGATCCCCACTTCTCTCAGGGATGATGAAGTTATTTGTACAACACGGTATTCTAGACTTAACCCATTGGAAAATGGTGAGGTAGGCAGTTTGTTTTATTTGTACCACACGTTATTCTAGACTTAACCCACTGGAAAATGGTGAGGTAGACAGTTTGTTTTATTTGTAAAGCACAGTATTCTAGACTTGATCCATTGGAAAATGGTGAGGTAGGCAGTTTGTTTTATTTGTACAGCACAGTATTCTAGACTTGATCCATTGGAAAATGGTGAGGTAGGCAGTTTGTTTTATTTGTACAGCACGGTATTCTAGACTTGATCCACTGGAAAATGGTGAGGTAGGCAGTTTGTTTTATTTGTACAATACAGTATTCTAGACTTGATACATTAGAAAATGGTGAGGTATGCAGTTTCTTTTATTTGTACAACACAGTATTTTAGACTTGATACATTGGAAAATGGTGAGGTAGGCAGTTTGTTTTATTTGTACAACACAGTATTCTAGACTTAGGCCATTGGAAAATGGTGAGGTAGGCAGTTTGTTTTATTTGTACAACACAGTATTCTAGACTTGATACATTGGAAAATGGTGAGGTAGGCAGTTTGTTTTATTGGTACAACACAGTATTCTAGACTTAACCCATTGGAAAATGGTGAGGTAGACAGTTTGCTTTATTTGTACAACACGGTATTCTAGACTTAACCCATTGGAAAATGGTGAGGTAGGCAGTTTGTTTTATTTGTACAACACAGTATTCTAGACTTGATACATTGGAAAATGGTGAGGTAGGCAGTTTGTTTTATTTGTACAACACAGTATTCTAGACTTAGGCCATTGGAAAATGGTGAGGTAGGCAATATCATTATAATGCTGAATCTAGAATTAGGACCATTCTAGATTTGATCACACCATGATCAGAGGGCAGGGTGTAGCAGTGTTTTATATATTCACCATCTACACATTGTGAACAGATGGGTGAGTATGTTCTGTAATGTTATTCATTTTGCGGGCATCAACTAGAAAATAACACCCACAAATCTTCATTAGAAAGTGGGACAGACTAAGTTAACTGTTCAATGGTCTACTGTTATGTTGTAGACATTTACATGGTAATATATGGCACTGTGGGAAAACACTTCAGTTTATACTGGACATACATGTAACCATATGAAATTGTGAGATTTGCAGCTGTTATTGTGTATTTAATGCCTGCAAATGTTTCAGTTTTTAACTTAGGCCAACACCTTTGGTCAAAAATTTAATATACGAGCATTAATTAGACCTGCAAATCTAAAACCTCCCACTCCCAGTTCTAGCCCATATTAAACTTCACAAAATAATGCACACTGATAGGTGAAGCAGCATCTACCTACATGTATGCACCATGGCTCTGATTGGCAGGTAACTTGGCTATTATTTATTTCACTGTTCTGTCTACTCTGCAAGGTTTGGTGTGACAAGGTTAATGTTGCATGTGCAAGCGGCACAAGTGGCAGATATAAAAAACAACAGAATAACACTTTTGCATGAGCCTGTTGAGAACATTCAGCAATATTTCAAGAGTTTGTTTAGGAGTTTAAGACAGAACCATAGAGTCCTTTGATGAGAACAGTTGGCAGAAGGCCTGCTTTTGCATATTTAACTCATCAATCATGTTAAGGATTCTTCTCCTCCCCCTCCCCTTTCATCCTCCCCACTGATCACATTGTGTAAAGACAAAAGAAGAAGTTTGTTTTGTTTAATGACACCACTAGAGCACATTGATTTATTAATCATCAGCTATTGGATGTCAAACATTTGGTAATTTTGACATATAGTCTGAAAGAGGAAACCTGCTACATTTGTCCATTAGTAGCAAGGGATCTGTTATATGCACCATCCCACAGACAGGATAGCACATACCATGGCCTTTGATATAACAGTCATGGTGCACTGGCTGGAACGAGAAATTGTCGAATGGACCCACTGAGCTACATCCCACCCTGTGTAAAGACCAGGCCTCTTATCTAATATATTAGACTACAAATAATAGCTGATAAATTGTGATATGCGTCAAATGAATGTCATTCAGCTTTTTACTTGTTGATTTAATTTCTGTTGTGTTTCCTGGGGAGCTCTGAACACTTGCCCAGGGTAGGATGTGGTTCAGTGGTAGAATTTAGTTTTTGTTACAATGAAAACTTAATAAAAAGGTTTTATAATTTCAGTAAAATTAATTTATAATATTCTAATTAGTTATAATCCAAATAGTTTAACTTTTATGTCTTATAAATAAAATACAACTTATGTGTTATGATTAGAGGTACCTTTATGATCTGCCTGCGTTTGTGTGATTAACTTAAACCTGTTTATATTTGCATTAGTGTATTTATTTTAAAACTTGTGTTTCAGATTTTTGTTTCTCTAGTCAATGGGAGACCAGGTGTGAGTCAGCCCAGTCCGGTGCTACTGGTGAGTTCTAAAATGATTTGGTGACACGTGTCAGGTAGACTGACTGACAAGCTTGGTCATAAAATCTACAGTTCTTTCCACTACTAATACACTCCTGTACAACAGTTTAGCATACATGGATATTGCCGTATTCTTTATGAAAGCAGCTAAACTAGTATTCCTTCCCACAGGGAGGGATGTTTTTATTGTGGTATTTGTACTACAAGTTATTTATTTCTAAGCTGATTATTTTCTAAATTGCACACAAAAATAGTACTTTTACTGTTTTTCGTATATCAAACCAAATTAAAATTATTTACAAAAAATATCTTTATAGGAGGATGGGACGGACTATAGTTATTAGGCGGAGTGTAAAATATTTCTGACCATAAATTCTTTTTTTATCATTAAATTACACATACATGTGTGTTATAAGTTTTATCTTTTTGTTTAAATTATCAATTTTGGCTAATCCAATCTATTTCTTATTATCCAGGTGTTTGTGGTAGCTAAATTTAATTAAAAATAATTTACAACCAATTATATCAAACCGATCGTTTGTTCAAACAACTAAAAGATATTTTTCCAAAATATTTATACCAATTGAACAGGTTTATTGTGAATAGGAAAATAAAATCATATTAAAAAATAAAATAATCCTGCCACAAAACTAATAACTTGAGTCATAAAAACATACAGAACATTTTGGTAGTTTGCCTATAATGTCTGGTTTGATAGATGACTGTATCAGGTTCACACATGTATAGTTATTACTGGAAAAAATATCATTTCATCTCACATGTACTTGAGTCTTGACAGGTCCACGGTTATGTGGAGGGGTGTTTCCCTTTTTATCACAAGGAATGTGGGTTGGCAAACAATCATATAAACAATATGTATTTTATCACTTAATGAAAGTAATAAAATGGGTACATTTACTGAAATGTGATAGCTTTACCACGCAAAATACAAAATAGATAGTCTTGTATTGTATTGAGTGGAAACCGACTTCCACCAGGAAATGTTAATATTCCCAAATGGAATGAAAACACTGAAATCATAAGGCATTACTGTTCACAGCATGTGGAACCACTTTCACCCAGGAATATAAAATACCTTCAAAAGTGGGGACAGATATTTCCCATGGTAGCTTGGGGCATTAACAATGGATCAGGAAATTGCGTACTTTGTTACCAAATGTTGCCAGTATATTTATCAAAAATATAAATGCATAAGAGGTGTCATGTTCATTTGCCAACAATGTTATTTTTAATGTAAACAGTATTAAATTTTTTCAAAATTAAAATATCAAAACGACCAAAGAATAACTTTGAATTCAAATAATGTTATTGTAAAAATCCCCCTTTTTGTAAATGTCTGTTTTAAGTTTAGTTTATTCAGGCTATGTTTGCGCCAGTGTATTTCCTGCTTGTTTGTATGTACAACAGGAAAGTAAAATAAGTTCCATCTGTGGATGTTTATTTATACATTACCGCAGCGCTATTGGGTGATCAATGGGTTTTTGTCATATATAATGGCTGGGCTGTTAAAGATGCATGTGTTACTTTTTAGTTTGTAAAAAGTTCATCATCTATATACATGTAGAGGGTGATATGTAAAATAAATTTAAAAAACCATGTGACAATAGTATTAAGATTGTTATGTGCATTACAGTAATGAAAGAAACAAAACATGCTTAATAAATATTGCTCTTGCATGGAATTATTTTTACATTTTGTGGGTCCGAACATAGGCACCTTTCCAATTCCCAATTGAAAATTCCCACTTTCTGTACTAAAAATTCCCAATATATGTATTTAATTATGTCTGTTATAATAAATTAATTTAACAGTTTTAACAATTTAATAATTTTGTGGCCTGAAAAAATATTCCAAGTATGATTTACTTGTGCTAATTTTCCTAATCCCATCAGACAACAAGGGACCGTAACAAAACCCCTGGCTAAATTCCTGTCCTAGATGTACATGTATAAATTCCTGTCCTAGATGTACATGTATAAATTCCTGTCCTAGATGTACATGTATAAATTCCTGTCCTAGATGTACATGTATAAATTCCTGTCCTAGATGTACATGTATAAATTCCTGTCCTAGATGTACATGTATAAATTCCTGTCCTAGATGTACATGTATAAATTCCTGTCCTAGATGTACATGTATAAATTCCTGTCCTAGATGTACATGTATAAATTCCTGTCCTAGATGTACATGTATAAATTCCTGTCCTAGATGTACATGTATAAATTCCTGTCCTAGATGTACATGTATAAATTCCTGTCCTAGATGTACATGTATAAATTCCTGTCCTAGATGTACATGTATAAATTCCTGTCCTAGATGTACATGTATAAATTCCTGTCCTAGATGTACATGTATAAATTCCTGTCCTAGATGTACATGTATAAATTCCTGTCCTAGATGTACATGTATAAATTCCTGTCCTAGATGTACATGTATAAATTCCTGTCCTAGATGTACATGTATAAATTCCTGTCCTAGATGTACATGTATAAATTCCTGTCCTAGATGTACATGTATAAATTCCTGTCCTAGATGTACATGTATAAATTCCTGTCCTAGATGTACATGTATAAATTCCTGTCCTAGATGTACATGTATAAATTCCTGTCCTAGATGTACATGTATAAATTCCTGTCCTAGATGTACATGTATAAATTCCTGTCCTAGATGTACATGTATAAATTCCTGTCCTAGATGTACATGTATAAATTCCTGTCCTAGATGTACATGTATAAATTCCTGTCCTAGATGTACATGTATAAATTCCTGTCCTAGATGTACATGTATAAATTCCTGTCCTAGATGTACATGTATAAATTCCTGTCCTAGATGTACATGTATAAATTCCTGTCCTAGATGTACATGTATAAATTCCTGTCCTAGATGTACATGTATAAATTCCTGTCCTAGATGTACATGTATAAATTCCTGTCCTAGATGTACATGTATAAATTCCTGTCCTAGATGTACATGTATAAATTCCTGTCCTAGATGTACATGTATAAATTCCTGTCCTAGATGTACATGTATAAATTCCTGTCCTAGATGTACATGTATATGCTGAGAAATGCCCAGAATGTAATACCAGTGTTATTCATAAGGAAGGATAGTTTCACCTTTCTGCCATGTGGCTAGTATCATCAGTAATAGCAGCAATTTACATACTAATTGCAAAATAGTATGCAAAACACTACTTTTTAGTTCAGATCCTGGACTCATATTTTTGAAGCTATTGTAGTGCTATGAAATCATAAAACCATCGTAAGCTATGATGTCAAAATAAGGTTTCACCTAGAACAAATTGCAACAGAAATGTGCTATAGTGACATCACAGCCTTCAGTGGTTTTACAATTTCTTGGCACTATAATAGCTTCGAAAATCCCTAGCCTGTTATTTTATCCACTGGTTTAAAATACACATATTATACTCAATGATTCTCTTTTTTTTAGGAAAATGCTAAATATAGTGAGAAAAGTTGTCTAGTTTTACATTTGAATTGCCAGGTATGGATGTATCATACATGCATTTATTTCTGTTTACTTGTAATTTCAGGAATTTACCTCTGCTAAATATATCCGTCTGAGATTACAGAAAATACGCACACTCAATGCAGATCTGATGACTCTGCAGAGGACCAACTACAAGGACATAGACCCATCAGTCACCAGAAGGGTAAGATCCAATAACTGGGTAGAAATCATTTGTTTTGCCAGTCGTATGGAGAACTGTATAAAAATACTAGTAATCAATTAGTAACATGGGGCAGGCTTGAGCTCGGTCAGTAGAGCACTCACCTCAGATATTTAAGTTAAAAGATTGAACTCCCTCGGCTTTCTATCATGGACAGAAGAGTTGGCGAGAGCCAACACTTGCGCTCATGACAGGCATGTGCTGCAAGCTTGTTCTGAACATGCACATAAAACCCTAAGTCAAGTTAAATCAATTTAAAACCACCTTAGTGCCCCCATTCTCTGATTTGTTTTTTTCTACAACCAATGCCACATGACTGACATTTCAAAGGCCATGGTATGTGCTGTTCTGTCTGGGAAAATGCATATAAAAGATCCTGTGATGCTAATGGGAAAATGTAGTTGGTTTTCTCTGAAGACTACATGTTAAAATTACTAAATGTTTGACATCCAAAAGCCAATGATGAATAAATCCATGTGCTCTGGTGGTGTCATTAAACAAAACAAATGTTAACTTTTGCTGTCTTTTTGAGCTCTGCTGCTTATTAGAATTATAAATTGAGTTAACAATCACTTAACCATTAACCACCATACTGGACAGACAGCTCTGATAGCTGGTGTATGTGCCCATCTCCTTGAGTTGATATAAGAATGGAAACAAAATGAAATGAATTTTTGTTTTAATTGACTGTTTATTCATCTTAGTTATCGATATCAGATTAGCTAAAGTTTTAAAAGATTAAAATACCTAAGATCTTGATTTTGTTCTATTGTTTATAATATTTACTCTTTTTTTTCAGTACTTCTATTCACTGAAGGACATTTCTGTTGGGGGACTGTGTATCTGCTATGGACATGCCATGTGGTGCCAGCGACACAGCAGCTTGCCAGATGTATGTATTCTGTTCTATGTTTAGTAATGTTAGCCATGAGATCAGAGCTGTCAACAGAGTAGGGCAGCCCTGCCAGTAGCACTAGAGCCCTGAAAAGTGGAGTCCTATAAATCCTAATGTCTCCTTTCTTTACATATAAAACTACCTATTTTACTAGTTTTGGAGCTCAATTTGTCCTACACGATGGGATATATATTGATTTTGTCTTACCAGTCTAATTTTGATATGGAATAATTTTTAATTTACAGGCATCTTTTAATTTCTTTTCCCCTTCATGCTGGCATTGTGATGACATGTTCTTTCAAGATCTTCTTTGTGAATCCTCTAGTCTTTTGAAATCTGAAGTTTTATATCCAGTTTTTTGGACTGCCAAATCTGAGAAATCATTGGCTTTATTTTTAAACTTCCCATCTTTGAACATATTAAATAGGTGTCTGTATATACATGTATTTAACACACTTGTTTAATACTGCACAAAAAAATCCAATAGCATATTTTGTCCCCTTCATTAAATAAAACTGTTTTTCACATATTTGACTAGGTTTAGGGCCCAGTTTACATTCTCTCTCAATGGGTTTTAGATATTACCACTCAAGCAAATGAAACAAAGCTAATATATAAACAATAAGCTGGTGAGAGTTTTGTTACTGTACTATTAATGATTTACTTTCAGAGGATGCAGTGCCAGTGTCAGCACAACACATGTGGAGATAACTGTGAACTGTGCTGCCCCGGCTACCACCAGCAGGTCTGGCAGAGAGGACGCAATGGCAAAACCATTGAGTGTGAAAGTAAGGATGTTCTTTATAAACAGCATATATACTGCCCTTAGTTGACATAAGCAGTTGTCCTCTCCACCCTACATATATAAAAATGAATAATTTTCAGTTTGAAAGTGACCATTTGACTAGCTGAACAAGACTATATTTCAGTTGCTTAATGGTTTTTTCGTTCTGTCCCTCCCTCCCCCCCCCCCCCCCCCAATATTTTAGACCCAGAGAATGAGCAATAACCCTGAAAAAAGAATGGTAAGGTCAGTGGTGTACCTTTGTTAACCTTTTCATGTCTGTGTTGGAATTATATCATGGACTGACGCTTACCATTGCCTACCTGTCTCAACTTCTTCCATGGGTGCAGTCTCTGTATATTTCCCTGCACCCACCTGGCAACCTCGTCCTCTGCCGCTAATAAAGCTGGTCTGACCCAAGGCACTAACGACCGCTGGTAGTAAGGGTGTACAGTAGGTAGTTACAAGTGCCTCTTAACAATGCCAGAAGTAACTACTGAATACTCCACGAAGTGGTCAGACTAAGCCCACAGCTAAAAGCTGATAGGGAATGGCAGGTGTGTGGCACAGATAGCCACAAGAGACAAACATCTGTCATGGTTGGAGAGACAAGGATCGGGATGTGGAGGTGGACCGTGAAAGAAGTTGAAAGATAAGAGGAGTTGCCAGTTTGGAAGAAATAAGATGGAATTCAAAGGAGAGAAAGGAAAGGGTAAAAAACCACAAAAACCCCAACACCTTTTCATGTCTGTGCTGGAATTATATCATGGACTGAGCCTTCTTGTGGTGACATAGTAATAGTGATACGCAGTATAAACATAATTAAATTGACAGTGTTTTGCCTGCCATCTTGCTACATAAGAGTTATAATAGCATCCAAGACCTCAAAAGTGGAGGCCCACAAGTCCAATAGCCTAATTTTGTCTCATACTGTACCTATTTGACTAGTTTTGGGACCTGATTTGTACTACTAAGTGGAAAATACCAGTGTATTGATTTTCTGCTAATTCGGTTTTGACACCGTCATCTTTCCATTTTAGACATCTATACATGCACCCTTGTGCTTGGTATTGTGCTGAAATTTTAGTCACATGTATGTGTAGTAACATGTTTTAAAGATTTTTATTAGTTATAGCTTTTATGCAGTTCACTGAATAACCCATCATTAACAATGTGCTGAAATGTCATTAAACAGCTTAAGCATTCCATTCTGGTCTTGTCCCGAGTCTCGTGACTTAGCAGTTTTAAACACACCGAATGAAACCAAGATGTTTGTCTATCCGTGTGTAATCTGCACAAACATCCCTATATTAGTGATGTAAAGTAACTGTCATGATGCAGTTAACTGACATGTTTCCGTTACATTGATATGTAATTTAACAAACATTCTGTTTAAGATTAGCCTTGTGGTTTTTGTATTGTAGACATAAAAATCTCATACAGATAAAAGAGATAAATTCGTATCTTATTAAATATAAATAATGAATACATGTATCTGTCAAAGATTAGAAATTTTGTTTCATTTACAACTTTTGTTTTAGTTACAACTTTTGTTTTTATATTAGGCTAATATTAGGACCATTAGCTTCTGTATTTTGCCAGTTTGTGCTAGGTATTTGTTTTCTGTAACATCTGGTGTGTTTTGATGTTGAAATGTAAACTGGAGAAATAGTTTACTGAATTTACCTGACATGTTTTGGCTATTAAGAGCAGTCAGACAACGTAATGTGACACATAGACGCTACATTGTGTGGCTGGTTAGTACACCATTCATTCTTCATTCATTCATTCATTCTTGTATTCATTCTTCATTCATTCATCATTCATTCATTCAGTCAGTCAGTTATTCAGTTATTTATTCATTCATTCATTATACATTTGTTTGACACCCAAATAGATGATGTGTATTTTTGTGGTGAGGTGTTAGACATCCATCCATCCTTCCATCCATCCATCCATCCATCCATCCATCCATCCATCCATCCATCCATCCATCCATCCATCCATCCATCCATCCATCCATCCATCCATCCTTCCATCCATCCATCCATCCTTCCATCCTTCCATCCATCCTTTTATCCATTCATCGATCCATTCTTTCATTCATTCTTCATTCTTCATTCATCATTCATTTAGTCAGTCAGTCAGTCAGTTATTTAGTCATTCATTTAGTCAGTCAGTCAGTCAGTCAGTCAATCAGTCAGTTATTCAGTCATTTATCCATTCATTCATTCATTCATTATACCTTTGTATGACACCCAAATAGATAATGTGTATTTTTGTGCTGAGGTGTTAGACATCTATCCATCCATCCATCCATCCATTCATTCATCCATTCATTTGTCCATTGATTGATTGATTGATTCATTCATTCATTCATTCACACATCTTTTCATTCAGTCATTCATTTAGTGAGTCAGCCAGTCTGTCAGTCATAATGAGTCAGTCAGGCGGTCATTAATCAGTCAGTCATTTAGTCAGTCAGTCAGTCAGTCATTTAGTGAGGTGTTCGGTGAGTCATTTATTGAATGAGTCTTTGTGCCCATCAGTCAGTCAGTCAGTCAAACAATGACTAATTCACTGTGTTTGATTTCAGAATGTAACTGCCACAACAAAGCTGATGACTGTGTGTACAATGCCACGATTGCTGCCCTTGGTCTGAGTCTCAACATCCAGGGCCAGTACAGTGGAGGCGGTGTCTGTCTCAACTGCAGGGTGAGTCAGTGCCAACAGACATTATACCTTCATTCATATATAAACTGACCGGCATCATGGTTAGGCCATCGGTCTACAGGCTGGTAGATACTGGGTTCGGATCCCAGTCGAGGCATGGGATTTTTAAACCAGATACTGACTCCAAACCCTGAGTGAGTGCTCCGCAAGGCTCAATGGGTAGGTGTAAACCACTTGCACCGACCAGTGATTCATAACTGGTTCAACAAAGGCCATGGTTTGTGCTATCCTGCCTGTGGGAAGAGCAAATAAAAGATCCTTTGCTGCTAATCGGAAAGAGTAGCTCATGTAGTAGCGACAGCGGGTTTCCTCTCAAGATCTGCGTGGTCCTTAACCATATGTCTGACGCCATATAACCGTAAATAAAATGTGTTGAATGCGTCGTTAAATAAAATATTTCTTTCTTTTATATATAAACTATGTAGTCTACATGTCATATTTCTAATGTGATTGTAACCATTGGTGACCATTTTAAAACATTTTTTCATACTTCCACCTGACCTCTCACGAATTATAATCACCCACGTGCCTTTGCAATGAACAAATAAAGATGTCCTGACAAAAATATTGAAATGGAAAGAAGGTATGGAAAGTGATAATGTGACTAGAAACAGGACTATCTCATGGTCCATTCCTTGATGTGGTGACCCAGAGAGCTATACCAGTGGGAACTTCAGCTCCTGGTAGGATCACCCAAGCTGGATATGTCTTAGGGTAGAGGTAGACTAATATGGATCACAACTGAAGACTGATGATCTGGGCCAAACTACTTGGTGGGAGGTGCCAAACTGAAGCTCTTTTGGCACATTTGCTCATGAGTGTTCAAAGAAGAAAAAGAAAGAAAATACCCATGAAAATTCTAGTCAATGAATTGTTGTTGAGATGTTTGGACCAGTCCATTAGAAAGGGGAGGAAATGAATTTAGTGAGAGGTCAGGTTGAGTATTATTACACTTAAATCATAAAGACATTACAAATAAGAAATGCTTGTTTATGTTGCAGGAGTTCACCACGGGAATAAACTGTGAGAAGTGTGTGGAGGGGTACTACCGCCCCCGGGGAATGACGCCCTCCTCCTCGTACCCCTGCCGACCGTGTAACTGCCAGGAAACCAGAACGTCTACCTCACAATGTGTGCTCGATGACAGCTTCATCCACAAGGGTTTGGTACGCAAAATGTTAATATGAACAAAAAATTAATTATGGAATCACTGTGCATAATATTGTTCCTTAATATGTGATTTTCTTGTAATTGGGTAAATATCATTTTGGTATGGGTAGACCGAGAGAAACAGATATAAGTGTATCCTTGGTATTGTAGACCAAATTTAATTTACCACTAGCATTGTAATGTCTACATATATTATCTAGATGTAATATGAGATTAAATGCAATGGTGTGGGATTGAATGAGTAATATCATTACTTTGAGTAAAGCTATTGGTCGCCGTCACACTGCTGTCATTCTTTATGTGATCCCTTATTTTTTTTTGTCAGTATATATCTTATACCAAATCATCTTTTACAGTAGAGCTTTATCTGTATTAAATGGATAATTGTTGTAATATAAATCTCAGTTTAAGAGATAATGTTTTATATTTCTTTCATTTGCAACACATGTTTGCCAATATTTTGTCATATTATCGTATAATAATGAAAATTAAAGGTAAGTTAATAATACATCAGTATTTTAATACATACATATATCAGCTTATCTTCTTTTTCAGAATCCAGGAGACTGTGTGTGTAAGCCAGGGTTTGGTGGTCCTCAGTGCTCACAGTGTGCTTTTGGTTACTATGGCTACCCAAACTGCCGTCTCTGTCTTTGCAATCCGGCTGGAAGTGTTAACCCGGAGGATTGTGGCAGATCCTGTATTTGTAAGGTAAGGTGCCTGGAAAGGAAGGAAATGGTTTATTTAACGACACACTCAGCACATTTAATTTACGGTTATATGGCATGGAACATATCGTTTAGGACCATACAGATATTGAGGGAGGAAACCCGCTGTCGCCACTTCATGGGCTACTCTTTTCGATTAGCAGCAAGGGATCTTTTATATACACCATCCCACAGGCAAGATAGTACATACCATGGCCTTTGTTACACCAGTTGTGGAGCACTGGCTGGAACGAGAAATAGCCCAATGGGTCCACCGACGGGGATCGATCCCAGACTGACTGTGCATCGAGCGAACACTTTACCACTGGGCCATGTCCTGCCCCAGGTGCCTATGAAGAAAGGTGCGGTTCCAGGGTTGATACCTAGATATAAATATGGGGGGTGGTGGTCGTAAAAAAAGGAATATGGACACTACACAGTATCTAAAGTCTTTTCCAATCAGACAAAAGGACAGATTTAAACTAAAAAGGGACCTTTTTTTAAGGGGGAGGAGGTTTATGTTGGTTTAGTTTTTATGTAATAATTCTAACAATATAGTTATATTATTGCTATGTTTTATTTATGTTTTGGTTCAGACATTTGAATTCAATACTTTAACCTGTACCATAGTACAATATATTAATATAAGTAAACTATTGGATATGTTTTTATTTATTATTTATTATTATGTTTCTGGATATTGATTTCATTGGACCATGCTTGATATTTTGTTATAATTCTATTACAGAACCATGTTGAAGGGCGGAAGTGTGATCATTGTAAACCAGGCTACTACCACCTGGACCGGAACAACCCGGACGGCTGTACACAGTGTTTCTGTTTTGGAGTCTCCTCTGTCTGTGACAGCGCCGACTGGGCTCTTGTACACGTCAGTACTTCTCACCTTTTATACTCATTAGTCCTCTATCAGTCCAACCGGAGGGGACTATAGGTTTCGTCTCCGTCCTTCTGTCTATCTGTGTGTCTGTCTGTGTGTGTGTGTGTGTGTCTGTCTGTCTGTCTGTCTGTCTGTCTGTCTGTCTGTCTGTCGGTGTCTGTCTGTCTGTCCATTCATCCGTCCCACATACAGTTTTCCAGATGTTTTGTTCATAATGCCTTGAGATATTGAGCTGAAATTTTGTGTATACCTTTATCATATACTGTTACAGATCAAGTTTGACTTTATGGTGATTTACCTATTTTTAACCGAGATATGGTCCATGAACTTAAGAGATACGGAAATTTGTTGGGCCTGGAATGGGATATGTATTGCTTTAGCGGTACTCCCTGAAGAATTCATATAGTGTATAATCTAAAGATGTTCGTTATTTCCATGGATACATTTTTTAAAATTATTATTGTGTATGTGTTGGATTTTGGTTATTTAAACTCATTTAATAAATAAAAAAATATTTTGTTCATCTGCTATTCAAGCTATTCAAAATTGGACTAGAAAAGAGTAATTATTTAAAAATAAGGGCTCATCAGTAGAATTTCTTTGTCCAACTCTAACCATTTTTTCGTAACTAATGTGTCGTGATAGATTGGCAAGTGCTGAAGTTTCTGGATCCTTTCGACATGCCAACTGTCGCATCAGTTGTGTGATTTTACCCGATGAACAGATTGTTGGCATCATCTACTTTTTTCTTGAATGACATCTTTTTGAAATCTCATCATTTAAAAAAAAACCCCACACTATATTTTAAACAAATAAATTAATTTCCTCTTTGCCATTTTGCACAGATTTATTCTATGTTTCAGGTGACAGATTTGACAGGTTGGACAATTTCTACACTGGAGAATGGTGGAATCACCTTGTTGCCACAGAAACGTGATGGCTGGTTAATGGCTAAAATATTTTTGCTGAACAATAACAGTCCTCGTTTAGAATCCTCGGGTTGGTCTCAGCAAGCCGATATACACTACTGGGTGGCATCCATGATGTTTCTTGGTAACAGGGTAAGAATTCCTTGTTGGTGGATTCCTTCTTATTTGCTGTAGTAATCAAGTTCAAGTTCAAGTTCTTTATTTGCCTTAAGTTAAACAAACTTATCAGCATAAATACATACATATATAATCACGGTATATATACAAATATACAAATACAGGTGGAGAGTGATTTAAGAATTAATGGTAAAATTAACATAGTATACTAGTAATAGTGGTGGGATGTACATATATATGTGCTCTATAAACATTATCGTGGTATAGTGATAATTCTAATTCTAAATATATAGGTATATATTGATGTATACCAGATGAAATATGATTAATATACTTGCTAATGAAACGGCAGGTTTGTGGATGTCATATTTTAAGTAAGCTTCAGTAAATCGTCTCTAACTTTATTTGCCAAAACTAAATATTTTCCCAGGTTATTGATGTCTTTATTGTTTTCAGTTGTTAATAGATCAATGAGCCTAAATACGCTTGGACGTCTGTGGTAACATTGTTTTATATACTTATTCCTCAAATCATTCAAAGCTGGGCAAATAAGGATAAAATGGTATTCGTCTTCTATATCATTATAGTTACAAATAGTGCATTTTCTTTCGGCCCTGTTAATTTTCCTATACCTTCCGATTTCTATATTTAATTTGTGTGCACTAATTCGGATCTTTGATATTTCTGTTAAGTGATTTAATGGTATGGGTTGTCTAAGATATGTTTGTAGCTTGAATTCAAGTAACAAAAATTTATATAAGGTACCTTTCGGTGAAGTCGTTATTCGACTAAAACAATGTTGTTTAAAATTATCGTAAATTCTTTCCTTAATTATATTATATTCTCTGTTACCAACATTTGGTATGTTCCATATATAGTTTAGTCCAAGCCTATTTAGTTCTTGTTTGACTTGTGTTACCCAGTTACCCTTTAATCGTTCCATTTCCTCATATATAGCTAAAAGGATACAATTTTCAGTATTTCGTATTTTAATCCAATATTTAAAAATTCTTAATTTTCTCATAATATACAGAGGAAAACGCCCTAACTCACTATATATAAATTCATTACAGGCCCCTTGTTGTACTCCAAGTAGTTTTTTACAGAATTTTTTATGAATATTTTCAACATCCCTTGCACAGTGGAATCCCCAGACCTCTGACCCATAACTAAGAATACTGTTAACATAGGTGTCAAAAACAGATAGCATTGTTTCAATATTAAAATAATGTCTTTTGCATACGTTTAATAATGAAAACAAGGCTTTTCTTCCCTGATCAGCGAATCGTTTTTGAGTTCGATTAAATTTACCGTTATAACAGAATAATAAGCCAAGATAAATGAATTCATTTACAACCTCTAACTGTTCACCTTTGTATAACCACTTTTCGTTGTCTCGAATGATCCCCCCATTTCTAAAAATGACAACCTTAGTCTTAATCAAATACAGAGATCTACAATGGCCTGTCGAAACAAGATGCTGGTTTAAATATAGTCATTCTGTAGATTCACTTAAATACTTAATTGTCATATTTTTATCTGGCAAGGAAAATCTCCAGGCATTTAATTGTCAGTTGTAATAATTAACTCAGATTGAATTCCAAGGGAAATGATTTGTTCTTTATTACCAGTCTGTAATTTCACTAAGCTTTGGTCTATTCAGTTCAATTCAAATCATTATTTAATATATGAATAATATCAAATGGCATGGCTTACATTGGACAATGTAATAAGAACATAATACAGGTTGAAATTTTGGATTTTTCCAGGTAAGAGGTCAACCAAGATATTACATCAATCCCACTGAAAACAAATTCAATATATTCATCAATTAAAAATCAAAATTTGTGTAACACTTTGATATGGGCCAGCACCCTAATTGGATCTGCATCTATCATATATGATTTTGAATGCAGTTATTTTATTTTATCAATTGAAGCTTAATAATTGAATACATTAATTACTTTATTCTATTTTGACACTACACTATTTTGTTGTTTTAGCTTTCATCGTATGGAGGAACATTGTCCTATGTGATGAAGTATACCATTGATGACGATATTGACATTCGGTACCACCTCAGTGAACCCGATGTTATAATAGAGGTATACAGAATCAAGATGAAGACTTAAAGTCAGAGTGCTTCTTTAGGCTCATCATGTTATTTTTGATTGAACCAGTGCTTCACAACTACTATATCAGAGACCATGATTTCTATTGTCCTGCTTGTGAGAAAATATATGTTCAAGATCACTTACTGCTACTCGGTAACCATAGATGTGAAATAATTTTCTTTAACACATTTTATACTGTATAATTCGATATAATATTTAAAAGCACAAAGTATAGAGTGGCTTATGTTCAACCTTGGATCAGTGTTGATTAAATAGAGTTTGACTTGTGGAAAGAGGGTGACATAAACAAAACTGATCTTTTCGTTTTAACATGTTATCTGCGGTACACAAGCACATTAATATTGGCATTATATTGGTTTGAGTTTAAGATTACTGGCAGTCCAGTCTTACAGCAAAATTTACACAAGTTAATGGCTGTGTTATGAAAATTGCCATAACCAGCAAAGTATAGGTTTAACTTTTTGAGAGCTGCAGTAACTTACTATTTTAGGTTCATGTTAAGATTTTGTTCAGCTCTGTCTCTCAGAAGTGCTGTCCTGAGTCAGGCCACTGGCTATCCAGATACCGGTCCTGGGATGAACATGCCTGAAATCTTTGTGGTATAGGGGCATGTAAAAATACTCTAAGTCTAAGTCTCAGAAGTGCCTGCACAGGTAAAATTCATTTTGTTTGTTTGCAGGGAAATGGTATAAAGATTTCCAATGGGCGCCAGTTCCTGCGTGAGACAATGGAGAACAAGGTCAGTGTGAGGCTGCACGAGTCTGCGTGGAAGAAGCTGGGCAGAGACAACCAGCAGGAGGAGCCCATCTCGAAGAAACAGTTCATGATGGTCCTACAGAACATCAACCGACTCCTCATCCGGGCCAGCTACCACACCGCTCAGGACAGTGTCTTGTACGTTTTTCAGTTTTAAAATTCATTTGGGGACACCCCAGCATGAAAGTTATATTGGCTACTAGATGAAGTGATTCATCTCAATATAAATATTTTTATATTTATATTAAACAATGGACAAGAGCTGTACACAAATGCAAATATCACATGTAAGTACATGGATCAGGGTGAAATAAATTAATGAATGTTTAATGACACCCCAGCACAATAATACACATCAGCTATTGGGTAAGTATATGGAAATATTATTTACATTAAAAATAAATTTATATAATTTTGTAAAACTTCAGTGTAAAGAGCTGATCTCTTGCTGTTATTTTGCAGGAAAAGCCTATGTGGAAGCAGTTGGATTCTATTTGCTATCTAAATCAAGTGTAAAAGAAATAACCATATGTTAGACTCAAAATAGCCATTGTTTAATTATATATGTCATGTTGTACAAGGACAAGTTTGTTAAAATTGTAGTTGTGTTTGTGTTTTGCATTCAAATACAATGGAAAAAAGAAGAGACTGTAGCTTTAAAATAATATTAAGTTTTTTCAATTTCCAGCCTCAAAGACGTCTCGTTGGAGATGGCGAGTCCACTGAGTCTGAGTAACATCACTATGTTGACAGTGGAGCAGTGTCAGTGTCCAGACGGGTTTGCTGGGCTGTCGTGTGAGGTAACAAACTGGTGGAATAGTCTTAAAATTTACACCTGGTCTTTCACATTTGACTCTTTGTCAATATGTATACTAGTGGAAAAAAGTTCCTGTGCATGGTAAAAAGTTGAATAAAATCATAATCGCAAGTTGTAAAATAATAACATTTTCAGGAGACATGTGCCCAACCATTATGTTCAAAACTTTATCCTCAATATTGCAATCACACGTGTTGTTCATGTGCCGCACGTGCATGACTCGTAATTGATTTGCTGATCATGTGGTACAGGTGCACATGTCCTTGTTCATTTTGCAACAGAAAACGGTAGAGGACAAAACCACTGGCTAGAAAAACAACTGATTAATTCTAAACGGTGTTGACGTCATGCCACGCCTATCTGAATTTGAACGTCACTGCACGGTCAGTATGCTGGAATGGCGCATGACGAGGTCGCAAGACGTTTTGGCGAGCATCAAAACACGATACAGAATTTGTGGCGACGTTTCCAAAAACAGGGTAACACCAGAGACATACCACGTTCAGGTCGCCCGCGTGTGACGTCACAAGCACAGGACAACCATATTCGGGTAACACATCTTCTGAATCAATTTTGGGCGGCAACTTTGACAGCCAGAACCATCCCTGGGTTGAGAGTAATCAGTGCCAGGACAGTTTGCAACCGTTTATTGGAGCACAACATCAGGCTGCGACGCCGAAATGCACGTCTAGCATGCAGTAGACAGCACTTACGATTCACACGTCACGACTGGTCAGGTGTGCTATTCACCGACAAGTTCAGATTCCATTTGGACAGTAGTGACGGTCGAAATCGAGTCTACAGACATGTTAACGAACGCTACGCTGACGCTTGCATTGTGCAGCGTGCAGGTTTCGGCGGTGGGAGCATCATGGTGTGGGGAGACATCACATCACACAAGAGGACACAGCTGGTGATTGTGGCAGGAAATCTGACTGCCGTACGCTACAGGGATGAGATCATAAGACTGCATGTGCTCCCGTTCCTTCAAGGTCAATGTGGCACCGCCATGTTGCAGCAAGACAATGCTCGCCCTCATATTGCACATGTAGTGACCGACTTCCTGGGACAGCAGAATGACAACACACTGCCTTGGCCCGCTGTTTCGCCTGACCTGTCACCCATTGAGCACCTATGGGACGAAATGGAGAGATGCCTACGTCTCCTGCCAAACCAGCCGTTGACCTTGAACCAACTGGGTCGTGACCTTGTTCAGGTGTGGAACAACATCCCACAAGGGTTTCTGAAACATCTGGTGTCATCAATGAGACATCGTTGTCAGGCCTGTGTGCACGCACACGGTGGCCATACACGGTATTGACATTGAGAACTCACTTTCGACGCCACCCCTCTTCATGACACCAGAGATTGGTAACAACAATGCCAGACGTTTTTTTCTGGATGTGGTATTGATCATAAGTAGCAAATAAATAATGTGTCAAATAATTGTGTTGATTTACTTACAAATAAGAAAATCACACCACTTTTAGTTATTCACAGGAACTTTTTTCCACTAGTATATTTTATATTTACAATATAAATTTCTTAACTGAACATACTTTGTTATAAAATCTGTTGAATAAGTATAAATGTGACATGTTTTCAAAACATTTTACATAAAGGATCTTAAATTGAACTTTATTACCTGAACCTCTGTAATTTTTAGTGTTCAAAATGTCTTGAATTCGAGGAAATTTCTTGTGGCATAATTATTATCAACAGCTGTCATGTTTATGTTGTTTTGTTTTCCAGGTTTTTTTTGTGTTAGGGTGTATGTTTAAATGTTATTTATGACATAATGAGACAGATTTTGTTCTTTGTAATTCTTAGTTTTCTGTGTAATTCTTGATTTTAAATACATGTTTTTTCAGAGTTGTGCTCCTGGGTACCGCCGTTTGAATGATGTTTTGTACAAGGGCGTCTGTCAATCCTGTAACTGTCACCGACATGCCGAGACATGTGATTCACTCACAGGGAAGTGTCTGGTAGGTGGACTTTAGGATAAGCATTATTCTTGTTGAGTTAATCAGTTAACTATTATACACACCAAAAGAAGCAGATTTGTTTAATCCAGACCTTGCTGTGAAAAAAAAGAAAATGTTTTAGGAAAGTGATGAATGGCTCCCCTAACTTAGATTATGAGGATACAGTGAAACCTCACAAGACCGGACCCTCTGTAAACCGGAATTCCCTCAAAACTGGACGTTTTACAGAGTCCCTTTTTAAAAAACAGGACAAAACTTAACCTCTCAAAACCGGATCTCTCTTAAAACTGGACATTTGTATTGGTACCAAGGGTGTCCGAATTAGAGGGTTTCTCTGTATTTAAATTCACATGTTAAGAAGAGCTAAAATTTGCTCTCTTTGAATTAGTTTTAGGTGAGTGATGGGGAGTGAGAGTGATAGCATCTTTATTACCTTTTAGACAGAACAGTGGGCTCTCTTTGAATTAGTTTTAGGTGAGTGGTGGGGAGTGAGAGTGATAGCATCTTTATTACCTTTTAGACAGAACAGTGGGCTCTCTTTGAATTAGTTTTAGGTGAGTGATGGGGAGTGAGAGAGATAGCATCTTTATTACCTTTTAGACAGAACAGTGGGCTCTCTTTGAATTAGTTTTAGGTGAGTGGTGGGGAGTGAGAGTGATAGCATCTTTATTACCTTTTAGACAGAACAGTGGGCTCTCTTTGAATTAGTTTTAGGTGAGTGGTGGGGAGTGAGAGAGATAGCATCTTTATTACCTTTTAGACAGAACAGTGGGCTCTCTTTGAATTAGTGGTGAGTGGTGGGGAGTGAGAGTGATAGCATCTTTATTACCTTTTAGACAGAACAGTGGGCTCTCTTTGAATTAGTTTTAGGTGAGTGATGGGGAGTGAGAGAGATAGCATCTTTATTACCTTTTAGACAGAACAGTGGGCTCTCTTTGAATTAGTTTTAGGTGAGTGGTGGGGAGTGAGAGAGATAGCATCTTTATTACCTTTTAGACAGAACAGTGGGCTCTCTTTGAATTAGTTTTAGGTGAGTGGTGGGGAGTGAGAGTGATAGCATCTTTATTACCTTTTAGACAGAACAGTGGGCTCTCTTTGAATTAGTTTTAGGTGAGTGATGGGGAGTGAGAGTGATAGCATGGGGAGTGAGAGAGATAGCATCTTTATTACCTTTTAGACAGAACAGTGGGCTCTCTTTGAATTAGTTTTAGATGAGTGGTGGGGAGTGAGAGTGATAGCATCTTTATTACCTTTTAGACAGAACAGTGGGCTCTCTTTGAATTAGTTTTAGGTGAGTGATGGGGAGTGAGAGAGATAGCATCTTTATTACCTTTTAGACAGAACAGTGGGCTCTCTTTGAATTAGTTTTAGGTGAGTGATGGGGAGTGAGAGTGATAGCATCTTTATTACCTTTTAGACAGAACAGTGGGCTCTCTTTGAATTAGTTTTAGGTGAGTGATGGGGAGTGAGAGTGAGATAGCATCTTTATTACCTTTTAGACAGAACAGTGGGCTCTCTTTGAATTAGTTTTAGGTGAGTGGTGGGGAGTGAGAGTGATAGCATCTTTATTACCTTTTAGACAGAACAGTGGGCTCTCTTTGAATTAGTTTTAGGTGAGTGCTGGGGAGTGAGAGAGATAGAGAGTGGGCTCTCTTTGATAGCATCTTTATTACCTTTTAGACAGAACAGTGGGCTCTCTTTGAATTAGTTTTAGTGAGTGAGTGAGAGTGATAGCATGACAGAACAGTGGGCTCTCTTTGAATTAGTTTTAGAGTGAGGGGAGTGAGAGTATAGCATCTTTATTACCTTTTAGACAGAACAGTGGGCTCTCTTTGAATTAGTTTTAGGTGAGTGAGAGAGATGGGAACAGTGGGCTCTCTTTGAGTGAGAGTGATAGCATCTTTATTACCTTTTAGACAGAACAGTGGGCTCTCTTTGAATTAGTTTTAGGTGAGTGGTGGGGAGTGAGAGTGATAGCATCTTTATTACCTTTTAGACAGAACAGTGGGCTCTCTTTGAATTAGTTTTAGGTGAGTGAATTAGTGGGGAGTGAGAGAGATAGCATCTTTATTACCTTTTAGACAGAACAGTGGGCTCTCTTTGAATTAGTTTTAGGTGAGTGATAGCATGACAGAACAGTGGGCTCTCTTTGAATTAGTGGTGAGTGGTGGGGAGATAGTGGGCTCTCTTTGAATTAGTTTTAGGTGAGTGGTGGGGAGTGAGAGAGATAGCATCTTTATTACCTTTTAGACAGAACAGTGGGCTCTCTTTGAATTAGTTTTAGGTGAGTGGTGGGGAGTGAGAGAGATAGCATCTTTATTACCTTTTAGACAGAACAGTGGGCTCTCTTTGAATTAGTTTTAGGTGAGTGATGGGGAGTGAGAGTGATAGCATCTTTATTACCTTTTAGACAGAACAGTGGGCTCTCTTTGAATTAGTTTTAGGTGAGTGGTGGGGAGTGAGAGTGATAGCATCTTTATTACCTTTTAGACAGAACAGTGGGCTCTCTTTGAATTAGTTTTAGGTGAGTGATGGGGAGTGAGAGTGATAGCATCTTTATTACCTTTTAGACAACAGTGGGCTAGGATTTTAGGTGACACATTTTGGAAGCTTTAAAAAAAAAAAAATTATTCAGTTTCTTCTAGATTATTTTTCAAAGTTTAAAACTTCTCTTTCAGAACTGTCTGCACAACACAATGGGTGACAGATGTGACCGATGTATTCCTGGTTTCTATGGCGACCCCCGACGAGGACTGTCGACCGACTGTAAACCCTGTGCCTGTCCGCACCCTAACAGTCAGGCCAACTTGATAGGGGGCTGTGTACACAAAGCCACACCTGCAGACTCGGAGGATTATGAATGTCTGAAGTGTCCTGTAGGCCAGACAGGACGGCACTGCGAAATGTAGGTGGAAATAAAATACAGTAGACAAAACAAATGATGCATTGTGAAATGTAGGTTGAAATAAAATACAGTAGACAAAACAAATGATGCATTGTGAAATGTAGGTGGAAATAAAATACAGTAGACAAAACAAATGATGCATTGTGAAATGTAGGTTGAAATACCACATACTAGTCAAAGCAAAAAAATAATGCATTATAAACAAGGTCATATGTGACTTTAAATAACTGGGGTACAATTTAAAACAAAGAGTATGATGTATAGGCATCTCCAGCTAGACAAAAAATGCACTTTTGACCCCAAAATATTCTTTTCTTGGGTGTTTATGGGGAGACAACTACCCCTTGGTCCATCACTAGGTGTCTCTGGTGAAATGGGTTTGGATTTTGGTTTTGACTATTTGTGGAGGAGCTACATGTTCATGGATAATTAGACAGTACAAATTGTGATATCATATTTTGACATGTCATTTAATTTTGGTACCGGTAATATTCAGATTGTACATTGAGTCTATGACATATTTTTATGTTTCATTTAATTTTGACAATATTCTGCTTGTAATGTGACATGTATTTTGGTGTTTCATACTATTTTGTCAGTATTCTGATGGTACATTGACATATTTTGATGTTTCATACTATTTTGACAGTATTCTGATCATACTGTATGACATATTTTGATGTTTTATACTATTTTGACAGTATCTTGATTGTACTATAACATATTTTGATGTTTCATACTATTTTGACAGTATTCTGATCATACTGTATGACATATTTTGATGTTTTATACTATTTTGACAGTATTTTGATTGTACTATAACATATTCTGATGTTTTGTCAGCTGTATGCCTGGGTATTACGGTAAACCTGACAAGCTGGGAGGCCGTTGTCAGCCATGTCAGTGTAGTGGAAACATCAACCTGCAGGTGCCAGGAGCGTGTGACCCAGTCACGGGCAAGTGTCTGAGGTGTTCAGAAAACACAGAAGGAGAGTTCTGTGAGAAGTGCAGTTCGGGGTACTTCGGATCAGCTTTGCAGGGAAACTGTAGAGGTATATCGAGATTGTTACATGACCATATGTGTTGTATAAATATTTTAATTTATTATTTTAGGGAAACTGTAGAGGTCTATAGAGATTGTATAGAGATTGTTACATGACCATATGTGTTGTATAAAAAGTTTAATTTATTATTTCATGAAATTTTAATTTTTTTAAATTATAAAAAGGTCCACTTGTATTAAATAGTGGCTGCAATGAAGATCCCAGTGTTTAGTTCTTATGAATATAGTTCTTATGTTTATAGCTTAATTTTTCCATTGCCATAATTGTAACCATTAAATAGTTTATTATTACTATTTATTATGTGATATTAGCAAAAAATATATACCGTAAACATGTTTTACACTTCCAAAAATGAATCCCTTGCTGCTAATCAAAAAGAGTAGGCCATGAAGTGGCAACAGCGGGTTTCTTCCCTCAATATCTGTGTGGTCCTTAACCATATGTCCGACGCCATATAACCATAAATAAAATGTGTTGAGTGCATCGTTAAATAAACCATTTCCTTCCTTCCTTCCTTCTGTCAAAAATTATGTGATACTAGTTCTTTTCAATGCTAAAAACCCTATAGTATCTCTGTATAACTGTACAATTTTCTAGTCAGGATACTGAATCATTCACAATAGCTGTCCAATGCTGATGTAATGAATGCAGTAATTGTACTGAAGATTTTAGTATTTATTTCTCATATACAAGAAGATAAAACAAGGTGGAGTTTGACATGTTCAAATGTTTTATTCAGTTTATGTCTTAGTTGACTGCATGTTTTACATGATCAGTAAGTTTTAACTGACTGTGTATTTTACCTGACCAGTATGTCATGTTTTGGTTTCAGCGTGTGAATGCTATGGCGGTGGATCCTACTCCAAGGACTGTGACCCTCAGACTGGTCAGTGTTCCTGTAAACCCCTGTATGCTGGACGCCAATGTAACAAGTGTCAGGTACTTCATTCATCTGTCTTATATTTACCTATATCAATTTTCCTGGTGCTTATCCATACAATGTATAGCTGTAATTTAGCTGATATAGTTCTAAACTGATGAATAATTTGAATGTGACTTGCAATGATGAAAATTATATTTTCTTGGTTATTTTTAATGTTAAAAACACTGCAGTATATCCATAAGCTGGATATTTTTCTAACCTGGATATGGAAATATTCAAGATGGCCACCTTTGGTATCATTGTGGTAGGAATGGGTTTTGTGAACTCTTTTGTAATCCAGTAACATCTTATTCTCTAGTAATGTGTATTTTTAAAGTTATTGTCAATGCTAAAAGTGCTACAGATGTTTCAATATAAACTATTTAGTATATATTTTTCTAGTCAAGCAAGATAGCCATCTTCTGTGTAATTGAAATAAAAGAGGTTCCAATGGCCTTAGTTG
This sequence comes from Gigantopelta aegis, assembly GCF_016097555.1. Classification (NCBI taxonomy): domain Eukaryota; kingdom Metazoa; phylum Mollusca; class Gastropoda; order Neomphalida; family Peltospiridae; genus Gigantopelta; species Gigantopelta aegis. The sequence goes on from NC_054704.1 coordinate 14,019,758, forward strand.
TGATCTAGTAAAACTACCCATCTTACTCTGTAACAAATATGTTTCCTGTTTATTTTCAGTTCTAAGAGCACTACAGTTCTGTATGTCACTGTATAAGCTATGTATTTTTTAGCCAGTATATGCAGGGCTTCTAGAATTATTTTTAAATCCACTAGCCATGGGATCAGTGATTTAAAGAATTTACTAGCCTTGATTAAATATTCACCAACCCTACTTTACTTTAAGTTAATACAATTTTACTAAATACTAGTAATAATCAGATAGGTCACCTATAGAAGGAGAAAGAACTTAAAAACACTAACATTAGGGGTTTGGGTGAGGGCAGGATATTTATATTTACAAAATAACTGCAACAATTGACAATTTTGTTTTTCACTAGCCGTCTGGCATGGCAATAGTAGTTATTTACTAGCCCAACATTGAATATCACTAGCCATGGGAGTGGGGCTACCGTAATCTAGAAGCCCTGATATGGAATTATTCAAGATGGCTTCCCTCAGTACCATTGTAATATAACTGGTTCCATTGGCCTCAAATGTAATTCAGTAACATTAGGTCTTATTACTTTGAAAATTATATTTTTACAGTTGTTATCTGTACATGTATATATTAAACATTTTTTTTAGCCCGGGTATGGAAACATTCAAGATGGCTGCCCACGTTGTCATTGTGATAGGACTGGTTCCCGTGACCTCAATTGTGATCCAGTAACAGGGCAGTGTTCTTGTCGGCGTGGAATTGGAGGCCTCCACTGTGATGAGTGTAGAGATGGCTTCTATGGACACAGTGGCATGGGTTGCAGAGGTATTCTATAATTGTTTCTACTCTCCGGTTTATTATATTATAGGGGAGGGAGGCACCAAAATTATTTTGGTTTGTGGTTTTCAGGCAAAAACCCAGCTTATTTAATTATGTTTTGTTGGTTGTGTGCTATTGAAGTAAATTACTATGCCCCTCCTTGCAGTTATCTATTCAAGAATAAATGTAATCATATCATTACTGTATAAATATTGCTTGGTCTCCATCTTATACTGTAATATGACTTATTTATGCTTTAACCGGCCTCGGTGGCGTCGTGGCAGGCCATCGGTCTACAGGCTGGTAGGTACTGGGTTCGGATCCCAGTCGAGGCATGGGATTTTTAATCCAGACACCGACTCCAAACCCTGAGTGAGTGCTCCGCAAGGCTCAATGGGTAGGTGTAAACCACTTGCACCGACCAGTGATCCATAACTGGTTCAACAAAGGCCATGGTTTGTGCTATCCTGCCTGTGGGAAGTGCAAATAAAAGATCCCTTGCTGCCTGTCGTAAAAAGAGTAGCCTATGTGGCGACAGCGGGTTTCCTCTAAAAACAGTGTCAGAATGACTATATGTTTGACGTCCAATAGCCGATGATAAGATACAAAAATCAATGTGCTCTAGTGCCGTCGTTAAATAAAACAAACTACTTTTATTTATGCTTTGGCCACTTTTAATTTAGAATTATAAAAACCTCACTTAGAAAAATAAATTTTCCACTTTTTTTTTACAAGGCTTATCTGGGTTATCTGTAATATAAAGATTACTGGGGTTATTTGTAATATTAAGATTACAGGGGTTATTTGTAATATAATGAGTACCACTATTGCACAACACTGTAGCACAACATGTTTCAGTGTGTGAATGCTACACTAATTATTATACTAATTATTAATTGACAGTAATAGAAAGATAACCTGTTTCAGAGTGTGAGTGCTATGGGCCGGGGACCAGCAGAACCAATCTATGTGATCAGCAGACTGGCCAGTGCAACTGTCGACCCAATGTTGTTGGACACAAGTGTGACAGGTGTCAGGTTAGTTTTAGTTAAGTTCAGCACTCGGTGTATGTCTGTAGAATTAAACCACAACCAGTGGTACAGCACAGTACGAGACAGAAGCAAAATGTGGGCAAATATTATAGAGATAGTTTTATTCAACTTACCGTACTAGCATAACAACAATGCTATACGACCCTGAGTTATAACCTCCACTGCAGAATTATCTCCCCTTGCTGGATGTATAACCTACACCCGCGCATGGGTAGACCGTATATCCTCTTTTTTTTGATTCTGCAGTCCTCCATTGCAGTCATGTTCGAGTTCTATAGTAAAATTTTTGTCAAATTGTTAAATTGTTTATTAATTTGTAATTTTGTTTTACTCTGTCATACGAGGTCTTTTGGGTGATTTACACAGGGGGTTAATGTCTGACACGGCTTCCTCGGGCTCCAACCGGTTGGTTGTGTGTGCCGAGGGGGGTTGTCTTAAACGACTGCCCCAGGTTGATCAGCATTTGTTATGTCGTTCTTGTTGTCGGGCTCCGTTCCACCTGGGGATTTTCTTTTGCCTCCGCCGGTGGAGGCAGCGCCTGTTACGGTTGTAACGGGGGCGTCAGTCAGAGGGAGTGCAGTCGTGGCAGGAACGACTGTGTCTCTCAGTTCCGACTCCCATCTTGCTGATGGGGGAAGGGTTATCGGTCCTTCTGTGGAGGGGTCGATTAGCTCTAGAATGAAGTCGGCTTCGAGGCGCCGTTTGTCTCACCAGATTTCTGGTGCAGAGTTGGTCGTGGTGTCCGAGGGCGCCGTTTCGATCAACGCATCTTTTGGCGCTACTTCGGTGATTGAACCACTTGGCGAAATTGCAAAGTCTCACAATGTTGTCTCGGTCACGGAGCCGGGCGGTGTTGTTTCGGGTGCGACACTAGTGGACTTCCCTTTTGTTGTTGGGGCGCCTGTACAGCGTCATCAACTTTTAGATCATTCGCATGTGGCTACGTCAACTGGGTTGGCTAATTCACACGTGGTACATTGGGTTCAGAATTTGGCGTGTACGAATTTCCCGACGGTCTGGTTCAACTAACACCACCAGTCCTGTTGTCTGCTTCGGCAGGGATCAGGGAAACTGCAGCTTTCTTGGGTGCACCTGTGTCTACACCGATGGTCAATCCGGACCTGTCAGATTGGGGTAGAGGTTCCAGGCGTTATCCCTCGACTGCTTGGGCGGAACCTTTCGTTCAGGGTCCCATGGTTTCGGGTCGCCCTCAGGGGCAGACTCGGGGGGATTATGTTTCTCTTTTTGAGAATTTCATGGCCTGGCTAGGGGAATTGCCTCCACCAGTACCTCCACCGCCGGGGTTTCCAGCGAGACCGGGGTTGGACCAGTTTGCAGATTCGGCCGGTCTGCATCGTCCTGCCCATGCAGTTTCGTTTCCGTTATGGTCAGCGCATGGTGCATCGTTTGAAAAAAATTCTTGTTCGGAAGAGGATTTTCCCTCCGAATCAGTGTGTGGTTCGGAGGAAGGGTCGGCGCCAGGTTCGGTGCTTGATGAGATTCCCAATTTAGCCGATGGTACGCCAGATGGCGATTATGATTACCAGGCGGTTCTTGGTTGTGTACGGGAACAGGTCCGACTGGAGTGCGCGGATGCAATTCCGTCGGAGGAGGCTGTTCAGTCTTACAAGGGTGTTTGTTTGGAAACCGGCCTTTAGCGACGGACGCTCCCTGGCAGGATTTCGGCTTACCGTTAGCGACGAGGCGCATGAATCTCTTGCAGAGATTGATGCTTTGATTGCAGGTAGCGATCGTATTTTGGGGGCGGTGGTGGAAGTTTCTCCGGCAGCGTTAGCTACCGGGAAACTGTTGTCTGCGGCGAAGGTTTTGTCCACGTCTTCGTATAAGACATTGGGAGCTTCCTTCCTTTCACATCCAGCGGTCGTTTCCGCTAGGGTGAAGGCAGACTGCCACCCATCTCCTAATGTCAGTGTGCCACTCACGGATTTAGAGACTTTGGAGAGGTTATCTAAACTTCTTTTTCAAGTCAATAACCATTTAGGTACGTTCCTATTTGGGTTAGATAAAGCAGTCACAGGTCTTCCGCCGATGGCTAAGGGTTGTTTGTTGGCGGCTTCTAAAGCCTCTCATCACATCGCTCAGCTTGCTGGGCGTGTTTTTGCCAACAGTCTACTTCTGCGTCGGGATCACTACCTGGCGGGACTGAAAGCGATGGGTGTGGTTAAAACCTACTTTCGTAGTCGCTCAGTAAGGGAAACCTTACTTTTTGGGACCAATTTTAACTTGGTCATGGACCAAGAAGCAGCAAAATTCCTCCCTGCTGCTCAGTCCCGAACTGCTCGTAAGCGCCAGGCGGCATCTACTTTTAAGCCTCCACCTGTTAAGAAATCGACTTTTCTTGACAGTTATCAGATCCCTGTGGTGTCTGATTCGGGCGTGCAGTCGGGTAATGCCCGTGGTTCATCGAAACAGGGATGTTTTCGGGGGAAGCCGGCACGTTTTCGTGGTTCCGCTCGGGGCAAGGCGCCCAGGGGTGGGAAGCAGCCGGGATGAGGGTGCGTGGACAATCGACATCTGCTTACGGAGGTTCTGTTAGCAGATCTTCCTGTGGGGGGCAGATTGCGCCATTTTGTTCAAAGTTGGTGCGAACTGCCAGATCTGGACCCATGGGTTTTGTCGGTTGTCCACAACGGATACAGAATTCCGTTTTCATCACCCCCTCCACTGACGTCCTCCCCCCGGTTACCTGCAGTACCGTCTGTCGACAAATGAGTACTGGTGGAGAAGATGGTTGTCGAGTTTATCGACAAGAAAGCCATCCAGGAGGTAGATTTGGGCACTCCGGGATTTTATTCCCATCTGTTCTAAACCTGAAGTCGCTGAATTCTTACGTCATTATTCCATCTATGAAGATGGAGACGGTTCAGTCTGTTCGCGCTTTGCTTCAGGTGGGGAAGTGGGCGGCGTCCATCGATTTGAAGGATGCTTACCTACATATTCCAATCCATCGGAAATTTTTGGAAGTACTTGCGGTTCCTCTACGACGGCAGAGCTTACGAGTTTCAAGTACTGCCATTTGGATTGGCCACAAGCCCTCAAGTCTTTACTCGGGTAGTAAAGGCAGTGGTGGGGCATGTACATCTGTTGGGTATACGGATGCACAATTACCTGGACGATTGGTTAATTCTGGAGGCGTCACAGACGGCATGTCTCGTGGGCGTGGAGTTCGTGATCGACATGATTCTCCGATTGGGGTTTATTCCCAATTGGGTCAAGTCGGAATTAATGCCAACGCAGGTTTTCACTTATCTCGGGGTGGTTTTCTACCTTGTGGAGGCGACCGTTCTTCCGACGGATTCGCGACTTCACAATTTCACGACATTGGCACAACGTCTTCTGGTGGAGCAAAGTGCATCGGTGCGCACGCTCCATGTGTTGATAGGCCATCTCGAAAATTGCTGGCGGCGCTGAATGTGTGGTTCAGACGGTTTAAGAGACCGCTTCAATGGCATTTATCCCGAGTGTGGGATGGTCTCAGCTGGGATTTGGTGATACCATTGGGGCCTTGGTTCATTCTTCCGATTCAAGAGTGTCTAGTGGACAAGTGTATGTCCCAGGCCGTTCCTTTACACCCACTTTCTCCAGAGTTGGTCCTGTTTACTGATGCTTCCCTCGAGGGGTTCGGTGCACACCTTTTGGATCAACATCTGTCAGGGGTGTGGACTCCTTCAGAGAGGAGTCGTCACATCAACCTGTTGGAGATGGAAGCAGTGCGTCGTACTTGTCTCCATTTCAGGACTGTTATTCGACATCGTCAAATTTTGTTGAGGTCGGACAACACGTCGGTTGTTGCGTACCTCAATCGGTGGGGAGGCACCAAATCCCTGTCATTGAGTCTTGCGGCTTTGGAGATTCTGGAATTGTGCGACGATTGGGGAGTGGTGTTTTCGACCAAACACATTCCTTCGTCTGTGAACGTCTTGGTGGACGCTTTGAGTCGTCGTTCCCCAGTTCAGACGGAGTGGATGTTGCACTGGACAATGGCTTATCGAGTTCTTCAGTTGTGGGGGAGTCCTCAACTCGATATGTTTGCCACTCGCCTGAACTGTCAGTTGCCAGTGTTTGTATCGCCGGTACCAGACCCACTGGCACTGGAGTACGATGCGTTGAGCATGGACTGGACGGGACTGGAATTTTACGCCTTTCCCCCTCTGGTTCTGCTTGGCAAGGTTCTGGCAACGTGTCACGCTCATAGCCCCAAGTTGGGCAGCTCAAGCCTGGTTTCCTCCGCTCCTGTCACTTTTAGTGCAGGAGCCGGTGCGGTTGCCGTTGATACCTGATCTGCTCAGTCAGAGACTGCGTTGGACAGAGTGGCATCCGAAGCCGGAGGTTTTCCGACTTCACTCATGGCGGTTGTCGGGGTTTCCCTCCGAAACCGAGGCTTTTCTAAACGGGTTGCTGAGCTCATCTCCTCTTCGAAGCGCCAGTCTACGGAGAGGGTCTACCAGTGTCACTGGCGCTCTTGGGTTCGTTGGGCGACTGAGAGGGACGTGGATCCCTTGTCGCCTACTGTTAATGACTTAGCTGAGTATTTTCCGACTCTTGTTCAAGAAAGACAGCTGAAGGTTCAAACAGTGAAAAGTCACCGGTCGTCCATTTTCACTACTCTGAGGCAGTGTGGACGTCAAGATTTCTCAACGAATCTCGTGTTGCACGGTTGAGAAGCCTTCCATTTTGCCTAAATGGAATGTTTTTCTGGTTCTGCATGCACTCAAAGGCAAATCCTACGAGCCTTTGAAATTCGCCAGTCTTTGTCATTTGACATGGAAAACTTTGTTTCTGGTCTCACTAGCGGCTTGCCGTCGTATTAGTGAGATTCATGCTTTTTTGCATGATTTGGTGGATTACAATACAGATGGGTCAGTTACGTTACGTACTGATCCTGTTTTCGTGGCTAAGAACCAGGTGCCAGGGGAAGAGTTTCCTCCGGCCATCATTCAGTGTTTATCTCGTACGCTTTCTGCGGATAATTCTGATAGACTTCTTTGTCCGGTGCGGGCTTTGAAATTCTATTTGGAGCGTACTAGAAATCTCCGGCAAAACATTAAGAGACTGCTTTCACACACCAACCAGGAGACATTACGAAGAATGCTTTGTCGAGATGGATTGCTGCAACCATCAAACTGGCATATGAGAAGGCGGGTGATCATGTTCTGCGGAATTTCTCCGTTCGACCTCATGAGATTCGGGCAATTTCTGCTTCCATTAATTTCCATGATTCTTTGGACATTTTCAAGGTCATGAGTGTGGGGTTTTGGAAAGGTCGACACACGTTTGACCGGTTTTATTTTCGTGATATGGCTGTTGGTCCGGACGGAACTCGGCGGATTCAGTCAGTCATTGCAGGGCAGCAAGTCATTTCGGTGCGCAGGCCACGAGTAGGGGACGACCCGTATTTCGTCCGGTCGCTAGTGACAGTCTTTCTGGGAGATAGTTCTCCATCTCCTGTTTGGAGAGTGGGGGGGGTGGATGGTTGACTATCTGGGGCAGTCGAGTGTCTTTTACCATTACTTGGTGTGCGGGTTTCCTCACCTTGTTAACTTGGTTTACTTTTAATTGGGGTTGTAGTTCTTCAATTTAAAAGTCACTTTGACATTTTATACCTCGTATGATGTGGGTTGCTTTTTCACTGTATCATTACTTGAGACGAACACTACTGGTTGAATGGGTAAGTCCTCCTTGTTTTCGTACCTCCTCCCTTTAATGTTAAATTCTCGTGCTTTAATGGTGTTATATAGGTAAGTTGAATAAGACTATTAGAAAATTTGTTTCTAATTTTCATTATTATTCATACTTACCTAGTACTAGCACAACAACCATTACCTCCCACCCACCCCGAGGGAGGTCTTTTTTTATTCAGTCATTCCGGACTTTGAATCGATAACGAGGATATATGGTCTACCCATGCACGGGTGTAGGTTATACATCCGGCAAGGGGAGATAATTCTGCAGTGGAGGTTATAACTCAGGGTCATATAGCATTGTTGTTGTGCTAGTACTAGGTAAGTATGAATAATAATGAAAATTAGAAACAAATTTTCTAATATTCGGGCAAAATGCACTAACCTGAGACCTTTTTACCATGTATTTCCATTATTCTACCCTCAAAATTAGCTGTAATCCATGTAAAACTGTGTAGTGATTCATTTGCTATCTAATATAGTTGTTTAGTAATTATGATAATATGAATAAATGTTGTTATTCAGATTCCACCATCAGTAAGCCCATTGGGCTATTTCTCATTCCAGCCAATGCACCACGACTAGTATACCAAAAGTCGTGGTATGTGCTATCCTGTCTATGGGATGGTGCATATAAAAGATCCCTTGCTACTAATGGAAAACTAACAAATTTTCTCTCTATGATTGAGTCAAAATGACCATACGTTTGACATCCAGTAGCCAGTGATTAATAAATCAGTGTGCTCTAGTGGTGTCCTTAAACAAAACAAAGTATTTATCCAGATTCAGGCATTTTCATTTCACTCTGGCAAGAACCAGCCTGCCCTCTTATAAAAATGGGAGCCAGTATGCTTGTGTACAGCAGATGCAGTTTATAATGAACTGGTACCAGGTTAATGCTTGCAATTTTTACTCAGGTAACCAGTAACATAGTGAAAGATTTATATCAGTGATTGCAAGCTGGTTTTTGTGATTGTTACAATCTAAGCTAATGTTCTTTACAGGTTGGTTACTGGGGCATTGAGTCGAGGACTGGGTGCGTGGCTTGTAGCTGTCACAACGTGGGCTCCACCAGCCCCCAGTGTGACGTGAACACTGGACAGTGTCCATGTCGTGTGAACGTCGGCAGTCAGCAGTGTGACCGGTGTCTGCCGGGATATTACGGGATGTCATATGGAGGATGTCGGAGTAAGAGACTAAGTTATTGTATAACACTGAATGATTTTCAGGCTGTAATATAGAATTGAAAAAGTAGGAGAAGTGACTTCTCCCATCCCAGAAATGGTCTATTTATTATATACATATTTCCTAATTTTTGACAATATCTTTCGCTTATCCTATCGAAAGCATGTAACGTCATGATATATTTCTTCCTATGGAACTTTGCCAGAAAGTTTACTTGACCATAGACTTTTAAAAGAAATTTGAATAAAATTTATCTTTATTAACATTTATTTAACAATACTGTGGTGCACCTGACAAAGCAATCCTCCAAAAACTCCCACAAAAACAAAATGAGTTGAACGCCGTTAAATTCTTACACTTACTCAATGACACTATATTGTGTCATCATTATTTTAGATATTTTATTGTAATTGCACTTCGTATCCCTTTTTTATAGGTACAGTTGTTTAAATTACATTTTTTTTATTTTTCAAATACGATCAGATGCATTGGTAATCATCAAATTTAAATAACGAAGAAACAAGACAAAGGAAGATAATTTAATAATGCACTTTTACAAAAAAGTAAATACAATTTCTATATTTTCAATGTAGCTAAAATATAGTGAAAATATGACTTTTCACCGAATATGACTTTTATGGTTTCCATAGATCTATATATTTCATTGCTATGTATATAATAAATCTGATTATTACTATTATTTAGTAAAATTGTATTAACTTAAGTAAATCATTGATCCCATGGCTAGTGGATTTTAAAACAATTTTAGAAGCCCTGACTTTTGTATCTTTTCATTAAAAATGCAATATTATTTAGTGATTAATAATTAATATGTCCCCCGTTATGTTAAAATAAAAGTAATAATTAGTGTTTTCTGATATTACTGAAATGAATGTAGCTGAGAATTAAGAATTCTTGACTGGTCACTGCAAACGGTGTGACATACAGGCTGGCGCCAAAATAAAAACATGGACCTGTGAGCTACAACATTAATCAAGTGTCTTGACATCTGTTTTGTGATTTTGTTTTTAAAATCTGATTAGGTCCAAAATATTACTGTGACTTTTAACTTCTCATTTCTACTAATAACTTGGCAACTTCAGCCGAATATTGATGAAAAAACATCCTATTTCACTGGTTACTGCCAGAGTAAATAAAAGGGTAACTCTGGTTATAGTTTAAGAACTGTAGTTGGGGTTTTTTAAGAATCTGGCTTACAAAATGTTTGCTAAAGCTAAGTACTTTTTATCTTCACATTATCTTCTTATGCATGTGTGGTCATTTTAATAGCAATGATATCTTAACAATTTGATTTATTTAATTCTTAATGCATGTTTGGTCATAAACATGCAGTGTACACCATAAAAAGTTTATCTATAAAGATTACCTTCATTAATCTATAAAGATTACCTTCCATAAAGATTATTTTTTATCTTGAGTGAAACATAAAAGATTTGTTCACCATATTCTATCACAGTATCAGGTTCTGGATGGGTTTTTTTTTACATTAGAATTTTTTTCATTGCTCTTAATTAGGTTATCAAAACCTGAAAGGTGGATAGTTTTCTTTGAAGCATAAAACCAGAAATTTGGATTATAAGAAATAGACTTACAGGCTTCTACCTTAAAGCTCGCTCATTGAGCGGTCGGTCTGGGATCAACCCCAGTCTGTGGGCCCATTGAGTTATTTCTCATTCCAGCCAGTACACCACGACTGGTATATCAAAGGCTGTGGTATGTACTATCCTGTCTGGGATGATGCATATAAAAGATCTTTTGCTGCTAATCAAAAAGAGTAGCCCATGTAGTGGCGATAGCGGGTTTCCTCTCTCAGTATCTGTGTGGTCTCTAACCATATGTCTGACGCCATATAACTGTAAATACAATGTGTTGAGTGCGTCGTTAAGTAAAACATTTTTTCTCTCTTTTTTTCTACCTTATAGTGGTTGGTGTTGAGTGGGCCTGACTAGTACTTTAAAATTCCAACCAGTGCTGCCAATCATAATTCATCTGCTCTATCCTGTCTGTGAGAAAGAGCATATAAAAGATCCCTTGCTTCTAATAAAAAATGTAGCTTGTTTCCTCCCAGACAATGAGTCAAAAATCACCAAATGATTGACATCCAATAGCCGATGATTAATAATTCAGTGTGCTCTAGTGGTGTCTTTAAACAAAACAAACTTTAAAACAAACTTCCATATGCTATAAACTTTAATGTATCTGCTGTTTTCAGAGTGCTTTAAGATGTAATATACCTGTATCTTCAGTTTGATGGTGTGAGCCATGTAATCAGCCATATGCTATAAGGTGTAATATATTTGTTGCTTTTAGTGTGTGAATCATGTAACAAGCAATATACTATAAGATGTAATATATCAGCTATTTTAAGGGTGTGAACCACATAACAAGTCATAAGATGATATATCTGCTGATTTCAGGGTGTTAACTTTGTAACAAGTCATAAGATGATATATCTGCTGTCTTTAGGGTGTGAGCCATATAATGAGCCATATGCTATAAGATGATTTATTACCCCAGCAGGCACTCATAACGGAAAAAATGAAAATCATAAGTTCTCACTGAGAAATTATCATGCAATGATTTAGCGTACACTACTATTGGACGATTTGACGCCAACAAACCAATCACCTTGTCGGTCTTAAATATGACGTCATCATGATTTGGCAAAACATACACAGTGACGTCATATAGTTTAAAGTGTTTACGTCTTTCTGGTTTCAGTCTAAAACTTGTAATAAAATGGTAGTTTAATGCATTTCATTATAGATTTTTTTTTTTTTTTTTTATCAGAATATAAAATAATAATACCCAGAACAGTATAGTAGTTTACATTGTTTCTATATATATGGACGTGTAGCCACTGTAGGCTATATCGAAAATAAAGGCTTTTAGAAACCCCACAAAGCTGGGGTAATAAATAGAATAACAAACTCTGTACCAGTTATTTTCAAATTTATGTCTGTCATATATCTGCTGATTTCAGGGTAACAAGCCAGATGCTATAAGATGATGTATCTGCTGATTTCAGGGTGTTAACATTGTAACAAGCCTTATGCCATAAGATGATATATCTGTTGTTTTCAGGGTGTTAACATGGTAACAAGTCTTATGCCATAAGATATAATCAATCTGCTGTTTTCAGGGTGTGAGCCATGTAATGAGCCAGGTCATATCTGTGACCAGAAGACTGGTAAATGTGTGTGTCCGCCCAACACTCGCGGCCCTCGGTGTGAGGAGTGTATTGACACAGCGTGGAACTACACCAGTGAAGGATGCAAGGTAAGTTCTGTCTGCATTAGATGATGTGACTATTTACAGTGTCAAATTAAAACTGTCAAATTAAAAGTTAATAATTTCACTTATGTACATTATAAGTATTATTTTTTTAATGAAACCTAAATGTGGGAACAATTCTTGATTTTAATTCTAAAAATATTGCATTTTGAAAAATATATTTAGTATTGTAGGTGTTTTTTTTTTAATTATTGAAAAAGCCCACTATTTTAATTCTAACATTTTTTAAAATCATATCATTGGTGTCATTTTGATAAAAGTGATAATAATGGCCTTTGCTATATTTAGTACATGCATAATATACTTAATTTTCAAAGTATTCTAGTAATTAAAAATGTATTGCTTGTTAGATTTTTAAGGAATTGTCAATATATGGACTATAATAATAATAATAATAATTATTATTATTATTATTATTATTATTATTATTATTATTTATACATAAATATGGTATTTATGGTAATATTGAAAAATAAATTTCACTTCTTAATATCAATTATTGGTGTTGTTTATTATTAACTATATACAATGTATGTTGTGGGTTATGGAACTTTTTGTAGTGTTTTATGGTTTTTTATTGGATTTTTACTAACTGGTGTGGCTTATTTATTTTGTTTTTGTTTGTTTATACATGTAGGTTGGGGAATGTTGTTTTGTAATTTTGTTTCCACCAAATAACACAAGTTTGTACATAATACACTTGTCACACACTTGTTATCTGTTTTTTGTAATTTGTCAGTGTTTGTTTTCTACTTACATTGTTTGGAATTAATCTTATTTTTGGTTTGCTTTTAGAGTAATTTTTTAAAGCACTTGCTTTTGGGAATAGTGTTTTAGAATTTAAATTAATTACATTTTCACTGATAATTTACTAATTTTTGTGGTAATGGTATTGTATTGATGCACAAGAAACTGAAAAGCTGTTTTAAAATTTAGAATGCACTCCTGCATTTCACATGCATTCCTGCATTTCACATGCATTTTGTATTACATTTTTGCAACTATGAAAGTGGTTATTAGATGAGTCTGTGAGCTATATAAAATTTATGATACTGTGATGCAGTTTCACTGAACCATTTAAAAGTTATGTAATATCACAGTAAGATGGAATAACACATTTATGCAATATGTTGATCCATGTAGATAATAAACTGATGCCATTACAGTGGAAACACTTGCAGACTATCATGCAATATCTTGACAATAAGATAAAACAAAAGTACGAAATTGTCATATTTGGTACTTCCTTTATTTCACTTTATTTACGACTTGATACCTCTTATTATTCAATACATACATGCACATAGGTCCAACATACGGTGCCATAAAAGTGTCTGATATAAGACTAATCACTACTTACAAAAGTCCATGTGGCTGCCGTCATTTTGTCATTGTCAACATTTTGTGGCTGTGATAGCAGATTCATTGTAGTCTTTTGGATAAAAAAAACAGTGGCTGCTGGTCACATTGAGCAGGTGATTGTAATGCAAAGTTAAAACATACATGTATAGTGATATGCTTTGGGGGACATCGAACTGACCATCGCAAATATTTGGCAACCTTACACAGATGACCATAAAACTGAAAGCAGATTTTACTGTATAATTATATTTAATGCATTTTTCAGTTAATATATAATTACATCTATAACATAAAACAATTTAATGAGCTATAAACACCTTTACAATTTAATATAAAAAAACCTGCTTGTAATGACATTGCTTTTACCCAAGTTTTTCCAACATTTCCTTCAAAACATTCCTTAATTACTTATTAATTAATTGCTTGATGTCTGCTGTAAACTGGATTGCACATGTCCAAGGTTTTTGTTTCAGCGTTGTAACTGCAGTGAGTTTGGCTCACTCTTACAGCAGTGTGACCCTGTGAAGGGCTCGTGCACGTGTCTGCCCGAGTATCAGGGCTTCAGTTGCGACCAGTGTCTCTTTGGTTATTATCGTTTCCCCATATGTGACCCATGCATGTGTGATGTTAATGGCACAGAGTTGGCAACATGCCGTCAGGATGGACTTTGTAATTGTGACAAAAGGGGTCGTTGTGAATGCAAGGTTGGTGAGGAAACCAAGAAAATATTCAAATATTTTATTCCAAAAATTTAATGGGTTTTTTTTTGTGTTTTTTTAATTATGTAACAAAAAATATTTTTCCTAAAACTGTTTTGTTCTTTTAAACTAATTTTGAAAGGATTTGGATAAACGAGAGGGCTAGAAACTATCATTGTCTTATTCAGTTCAAATTCTGACTATAATTCTTAAAAAATATTTTCAAAACATTATTATTAATTATTAAATATAACCTTTAGATTTTAAAAAATAAAAATATTTTCTTGGTTTCCTGTAGTCAAAGATTACCTATGTTTTATGTGTATTGTATATGTTTTATGTGTGCTTCATAATGTTATTTGTTGCACTAACAAATCTTAACAGAATCTCACCATTCAGGAGCTTTTCAATGTTTAACACAACTTCAGCCTTTATGTTGCTTTGAGCTAGAAAATTCACAGTTATACTTGGTAAAGCTTTTTAAATGCTTCTTACACTGATTGATTTTTGACATCCGTTATTTTTTTGCTCACTAATAATTGCTAATAATGCAAAGAAATGCACATAGCTTGTAAGTCATTTAATGTGCTGATTTTAGGATTTTAGGACAGCTATATCATATATTAAAGTTGCCGGACATTAGCGCTGGTTTTGCTTTCTCAGTAACACTGATTTTTTTTATACAGGAACATATACTTAATACTGAAACCAATTATACGCTGGATCATATTTTAACATATATACATTATACCCTAAAACCAATTAAAGATTCAAGGCAAAAACAATTTTTACTGCATTGATTTCAGCTACAAAAAAGGCATGTGCAGTCATTATGTCTAAGATAATTATATTACATATAACTAACTACATATATGGCTTGTAAAGACTGCATGTTGAAATGCTGTGGACTTGAGGGGCTGCATGATTTGCCCATTTGTTCACTTGTATTCAAAGTTTGTAACTAGGCTAGCATATTGGTTGCATGGCATGTGGCAAGCAATTTCAATGATATGCTTTATTTGTATTTTACTTGTGAAATATCAAGAACTTGCAGTGAACATTGATCGTCTGTCATACTGAATGCATTGTAGAATGGAACAGTAATAGTAAACAAATGTGACTAGAACAAATTGATCAGACATGTTTTTGATAAACAGTAATAAAAAATTAACTGAAAATATAGATGTCCTAATTAATTAACATGAATAACACACCACATCCAATGTGAATTAATGACTTGGATTCCTTGTTACTTAACTTGAATAATGCACCCATAATGGTTTCTAGTCAAAAAGATATCCCTAATATTCCAATACCTTGATTCCTTTTGCTGTATTTTGCAACCCAAAGGAAATGTTATTAATGTCCTAAGAACCTTTTAACTTTACTAATTAACATTAAATTTGTCTTTACATTTCTTTATTTTGTAATTTTAATAACATGTGTTTTAGTTGAACCTATTTACGTACCTGGGTTAAACAAAATTTTAAATAATTTCAGGTGAATGTGAAAGGGCCTTCCTGTTCCGAGTGCAGAAGGAACTCATTCAGCCTGGACCCTGAGAACCCTAAAGGGTGTACAGAGTGCTACTGCTACAAAAGGTCGCGAGACTGCTTTCAGGCCCGTTACGTGTGGCACACTGTGAGTTGGCTTTCTTATTCTTACACACTGGCTTTCATAGGAAAGGACCATTGGTGGGCCCATTGGGCTATTTCTCGTTCCAGCCAGTACACCACATCTGGTATATCAAAGGCCATGGTATGTACTACCCTGTCTGTGGGTTGGTGCATATAAAAGATCCCTTGCTGCTAATTGAAAAGAGTAGCCCATGAAGTGGTGACAGCGAGTTTCCTCTCTCAATATCTGTGTGGTCCTTAACCATATGTCTGACACCATATAACTGTAAATAAAATGTGTTGAGTGTGTCGTTAATTAGAGAATAACTAACAAGCTACGAGGAATTATAAATTATCTGTCCCGAGTGAATGAATGTTGTAAACTCGAGCCTTTGGCGAGGGTTTTACAACATTCATTCACAAGGGACAGATAATTCGTAACTCCTCGTAGCGAGTTGGTTATTCTCTTTATTACCCATTGTCAATTTTAACTTATTTTTAATGTAAAAATTCCTCTGCAGTCTACTTAAAGCCATCAGCCATTACGTCATATAATCCTGCGCACATTACATGACATAATGTAAGTGACGTAATAGCATAACGATAAAGTAGATCGTATAATGTATGTGTAATCTGACTCCTGAATGGAAACATATGAACGAAAGTGAAGTTCTGGCCATGGCAAGCAACCAATCAAACTTCGTGACTTTTAAGCCAGCCAATCAGTGGCTGTAGAAGCAATCTGCACACTGTGCAGAGATCGGAAAAATATTACCCTGTATATTTGAGCCCATATGGGTAATAAAATAAAATATTTCTTGATAGGAAAGGAATATTTGCTTGATTGGTATTTTTTGTAATCGGTGCCTATTATTCAGAAAGCATGCAGCCAGTGGGCCAATAATGGACCATCAATGGCTTCTTCATTAGGTCACCTCATTTTGGCCAGTCATTGGTGTTTGCTATATACACATTATTTGCACATTATTTAATGGTAATAATGATTTTGACCATTCTAACCAAAATCAATGTTAGGCCAAAGTACTCGTGCTATCTAGGAAGGTCTTTAGCATGTGATGCTTTTATCGCTAGGTCTAGATAGTGAGGATGTGTTGTGTGTTAGTGAAGTGTTGTTGGGACATTGTGGGCTGCTACAGTTGTTCTTTACAATATTAAAAATATTTTTAGTTCGAGTCCACCATGTTCTGCATAACTTTTTTTTTACATATCTTATCACTATAGACTGCATGGCCTGTTGTCCATTCCCATCATTAAAATATTATGTAAACCATTTTATGTCTTATGTTTGTATTGACCTCATAATCATGATGACAGTTCAGTGAAATTTGTCTTTTGTTAAAGGTATCATCTTGAATATGATTGTGATTACACAATTTATTATTTTTCATGCAGATGACCATTCCGATTCAAAGGGTTGCAATTGGACCAGTTTCCACAATATCTGCGATCTACAAACACATATACCAAGTGATACCAACAGGAGCCAGAAGGGTTTCAGTGGTAGCGACATCAGCCAAGCAACCACTTTATTGGGATTTGCCAAATACCACACACGGTGATATGGTAACCATATTTTACTATTAGATGATTTTAGATGTAAAATTGTTAATGTTTTATTTGTTATTCAATGCATCAAGTATGAAAGTACATGTACTTGAAAACTAAATGTAGAAATATCACAGCTTTGTCAAATGGAATGTCACCAGAATTTATCTATGTTGTATATGTTATATTTGATTTTTTTTAAATCATAAAATATATTTGAAAAAAGCAGATGGGATATAAAAATGTTTAAAATGTACACAGTGATGATTAAATTGGAGATAATTTTAACTTCAGATATAAAGATTTATTTGTTTGTATTTAATTGACAAAGACACTTAACATAAAACAAATATTATTTTTTGACAGACAAAATCCAAAACATTTGAATTTATGGTTACTGTCACATTGGAACATGAGAACCATTAAATTCTGCATTTTCAGATGCCAAACGTAAAAAAAAATCAGTGCTATAGTCATTTTATGTTTTTATTACAGACCCTCTCCTACAATGGCCAGCTGGACTTCTTGCACTACTTTGAGGGTGAAGACTTTGCTGGGTTGTCAAGTCAAGACAGAAAGCTGCCCTTGGTGTTGCTTATTGGCAATGGTTTCATCATTGCTTACGGACACAACATTAGCCTTGAATCCAAGCATCCTCAGGCTTTGTCTGTGAAGCTCCATGAGGTAGAGTATTACCATTAGCTCGGGGCTGAAACCCTAACTAAAAATTAGGCCAAATATACATGAAATTGTTGGGCTACCATGTTTTAAAATTTACAGTTACCTGTCAGATTTTATTTGAACAGTTTCTCCTTCAGTCATTTCTGTTTTGAAACATGGTCAATTAATTAAATATTTTTGGGGTGATTAACACACTTTATTTTTTCATTTCAAGATATCAGCGTGGTACTTTGGTCAAGTTTTAATGACTTTTCTAGAATGCCATGGCATCATTAATTCAGATAAGTCATATTTTAGGAAAACAAATATTAAAAAAGTTAAAACAAATATCTCCTTGGACGATTCTCCGGTTCAACGGACACTTTGCTCTATTAGAAAAGGCTCAAAATTATATTATTACACATTAACGTTATCGAATATTCCGAATACTAAAATGGCAACTTCATTTCACTTCAAACCTAAACTGGTCTGTTATCTATTTAAAGCCATTTATAACCACTCAAGAAATAAAATTAAGATGGTTCCAATATAAAATATACCGGCCTCAGTGGCGTCGTGGTTAGGCCATCATCTACAGGCTGATAGGTACTGGGTTCGGATCCCAGTCGAGGCATGGGATTTTTAATGCAGATACCGACTCCAAACCCTGAGTGAGTGCTCCACAAGGCTCAATGGGTAGGTGTAAACCACTTGCACCGACCAGTGATCAATAACTGGTTCAACAAAGGCCATGGTTTGTGCTATCCTGCCTGTGGGAAAACAATAACCAGTTGAAAAAAAAAAAAAAAAATGTTTATGTAGTGTGGTTAACTCCCAGTCAAACTGCATGCTACTTGTAGTACAATAGTATAATATACAAACAACCAGGAAAACAATATTAGATATGAAATGGCCATTTTATTAAAAACGACATAAAATGATAACAACGTAATACATACATGTCATAAGCACCTGACAATTACAGATGGTATTACATAAAGATTGTACATTTCTTACCTTGTCTCAGAGCTTCCTGACAAAAGTGACACTTATCAGCGACACTTCATCCCCTATCGTTATCAGTTCCACCAATCAGCAGACTTCATACGCTGTTAGCAGTTCCAGTTAAGACTAGGGAACAAGGCCCCAGCGTGTCGTAACCCATCTCATAAATATAATTGAAAACATGTGTTTAATTGACAATTTAATCACTTGGTGACCATCTTTCAAAAAACATATGAACATTTTAGATTTGTTCCATAGCATATTGACCAATCCAAAACTAATCTTAACCAATTTTGACAGAGGTCATTATCATGGTTTTTAAAAACACCAATCAGCCTTAAATGTATGATGCTCAGATATAAATCTTTTGAAGTTTTCATTGATTTTCAGTACTTATTCAGATCTTTCAATTTAAAAGAGAGAGAAATTAATTGTTAAATTCTTGTTTTTATGTATATATTATGTAATACCTATTTCAGGGTTTCTGGAGAATTCCTGGTCGCACAAGTCCTATAAGCCGAGGTTTGATGATGGTGGTTTTACAGAACGTGCAGTCTATTCTTGTGCGAGCCACAAACACAGGACATGCCACTTATGCAGAGTATGTCATAATTTTTTTCCATCAATTAATGATTTACAGTTTATTTTTGTGAACAAGAAATACATGATTTATTAATTTTGGTCTTATAACAGGTTTATAAAGTTGTTCTTTTTTGTTGCAAATCATTAAAATTCAAGACAATATCATAAATATAAATATATATATGTATATGTATATGTATATATATATATGTATATGTATATGTATATGTATATGTATATGTATATGTATATGTATATGTGTATATATATATATATATATATATATGTGTGTATATATATATATATATATATATATATATATATATATATATATATATATATATATATATATATATATATATATATATATATATATAATTTAAAAAATTCCGCGTTTATACGATTTCATCAATTTGATTGGTTGATGTCAAAGAAAAACTGAATGTTAACCTTTGATAAACCTCAGAAAATGGTGTCATTACGTAAAACAGGTCAGGAAGGGATGCTAGAAGCTGATTTATGTGTATTTTAACTAAATATGGTGCTTGTGCATACATTTTAGAAGAGGATGGGGTGGGGTGGGGTGGGGGGAGGCTAAACTGTGGCTAGCGAAATTTATAAGGGGTTAAGACATGCTTCCCCAGAAAAGTAGTGAAACGGAGAGAATATTTGCTTGAACAAGGGGAGGGTTCGACTGCTGTAACCCACCCTCTGCACAAGCTCCTGTCTTTGTAATTATATAAAATCTGTTTGTCATCTTTTTAAAATGAATTTTTCGATATACATCTGTCACAAACTGCATACAATTGCATAGTGTAGTGAAGGATTTTAAACTAAACACCTCAGAAAATGACATCATTACATAAAGCAGATAATGGGAAGAACATTAGAAACTGATTTATGAATTATATTTAGTTTTAACTTAATAAGTTGTGCTGTTTGTAATTATAAGAATTGTTCATAATTTTTTTGCGAATTTATCGATGTATAACAGTCACAAATTTAGTATAAAATCACGTGGTAATACACATGAACAATAATTAATACATAAATGCATAATTTGAATTATTTGCATAACTTTCACAAAAATGGAACATGATATTTTATACTATTATAGTATACAGTCAGACCTCATTACAACGACTGTCGTTACTACGACATTTACACCATCCGACCACAAATTGTCAGGAACAAACGTACACCGATATTATTCTGTTCATTACACCGAAATTCACACTTTCCGACACCGACAGCAAATTAGGAACAAACGTGCACCTAACGTCTAAAAACACCTCTTTACAATGACATTACATAATCACAAATGCCATAGTACGTTGGCAGTACACACAGCCATTTGGCACTCTTGATCTCATCGCGAGCTGACAGTCACATGATGTCTGAGTTACCGATGTTGGCTAACTCTATAGACATGTATTGCTTTTGAACATAAGCCTTTCGTCATTCAGTTAATGGATTAACTTCGAACAATCAAGTCTACTAGTTTTATGTCATTTTGTAAATGAAGTAGGTACCAATCGATTAGATTGACTGTGAATGCACTTTGATTAATAATAATATACTTAGTATTTAATGATGGTCTGTGATCCATCCCCGTCGGTGGAACCATTGGTCTATTTCTTATTCCAGCCAGTGCACCATGACTGGTATATTAAATGCTTTGGTATGTGTTATCCTGTCTGTAGGATGGTGCATATAAATGATCACTTGCTACTATTAACACCCAATAGCTGATGATTAATAAATCGATATAACGACAATTTTGATATAACAAAGTGACCCAGGGACGAACGTGGTTGTTGTAACGAGGTCTGACTGTACTACACTTACAAATAATATTTTCACGATTTTGTGAAATTTTAAGGTGGAAAAAATTCTATTTCTAAAATACATTTTCAATTTCTTGACAAAAATAATTTTAAAATAATCAAGATACATGTTGGTAGTTCAAGAATTCTGTCTTTTTAAGACCTGATTATTATTTGTTTGCAGGTTAGGCCCTATCAGTCTTCAGGTGGCTGAACCGCTGTCGCCAAACGGAACAGGTGATGTTGCCATGGGAATAGAGCAGTGTGTTTGTCCACCTCGGTACAGTGGACTCTCTTGTCAGGTGAATAACATGGCATACATTTCAAAACAATACAGGTGATGAGGAACCATCATGTATTAGTATTACAATTTTTAGTTTTAAGATCAGTTTTTAAAATGAAAATTTTAAAGGTTAAAATAAATTGGAGCATCTCAGTAGTAATCAAGGTTACTTTTATTTATAATCCTTGGTTGCCTGGGGTTGCGAACAGATTTGTAAATGTGTCCGTGGGAATATACCTTTGTGATTTGGAATCATGAAATTTACCATTGGTCTGTCATCTTGTATAAATCTGAATTACATTTTTAAATTGTAGGGAGAGGCCTTGATATACTAGGCATTTTGCCATATTGGCCAATCCCCAACCAGCATTATAATTGGGAATAAATATTGTTTAAACCACAAATTGGAGCAAATTTTTATTGACTATAAACTTTAAGTTATGTCTACTCACAGAGCTGGTTTGACACATGGCACTAACAACAGCTGATAGTATAGAAGGTGGTTCCATGTGCTTTGTAACAATGCCAGAAGTAACCACTGAAGAGGTTTGACTAATCCCTCAGCTAAAGCAGATGGGATCTGGCAAGTGTGTGACTTGGATGGCTATCGGGGAACATTCATGTTTGTCTTCACATTTACAAACAAACACACTGGATGGCACTCAAAAATTGGTATACATTCAAGAAATGGTTGATGTATACTTGAACTCATTATTAAATCTCAAGACATGTAATATTAATTTCTCAGAGTTGATTTAAAATCCTATAAACTTGCATCTTTTCTAGAATCATCAGTGGGCCCATTGGGCTATTTCTCATTCCAGCCAGCACACCACGACTGGTATATCAAAGGCCGTGGTATGTACTACCCTGTCTGTGGGATGGTGCATATAAAAGATCTCTTGTTGCTAATTGAAAAAAGTAGCCCATGAAGTGGCGACAGCGGGTTTCCTCTCAATATCTGTGTGGTCCTTAACCATATGTCTGATGCCATATAACCATAAATAAAATGTGTTGAGTGCATTGTTAAATAAAACATTTCCTTCCTTCTTTCTTTTCTAGAATCCAGCCCCTGGCTACTACAGGGAGAGGCGGAATGATACGACTGACATCACAACACCAGAGCGAGCTATCGGCGGAGTTCGGCCGTGTCAGTGCTATGATCATTCCAGCGACTGTCACTCAGAAACTGGCATATGTCAGGTAGAATTGTTTTCTTGTACTTTGTTAAAGCTGAGACAAGAGGTAGGCCAGTGATAAAGTGTGGTCGGTTTGGGATCGATCCCTTTTGGCTATTTCTCATTCCAGCCAGTGCACCATGACTGGTATATCAAAGGCCGTGGTATGTGCTATCCTGTGTGGGATGGTGCATATTAAAGATACCTTGCTACTAATGGAAAAATATAGCAGGTTTCCTCTCTAAGACTATATGTAGAAATTACCAAATGTTTGACATCCAATAGCTGATGATTAATATATCAATGTGCTCTAGTGGTGTGTGTTAAACAAAATAAATTCTATTTTTTGTTAAAGCCATGTAGAGAGCAAGACCATTTTTATACTCATTGCAAGTATTCAATATTGGCACAGGGAAAAGGCTAAAGCATTT
Organism: Gigantopelta aegis; assembly: GCF_016097555.1. NCBI lineage: Eukaryota > Metazoa > Mollusca > Gastropoda > Neomphalida > Peltospiridae > Gigantopelta > Gigantopelta aegis. Next base: position 14,043,017 of record NC_054704.1, read on the forward strand.
GTGAATGTATTTCTGTTCTTAAAGGTTAACTTTATAATTTATGCATGAGTTGTTTATTTTAAAAACATTGATTAAAATTGCATCAAGATTGGAAGAAGAGCTATATATGCTTTTGCATTTTTAAGTTTTAATTTAGGCTAAAAAGGAAAAATGATTTTCTTCTTATCATTGAATGTTTTTTTAAATGATGCAATGATGCAACAAAAATACAAATATAGGTTATTTTACTATCTCACAAGCAACTGTCTTACATAATTTGATAGTTGGTTTCAATTCCAGTTATGAATTTATTTCATACATTGTTTCGAACTTGGTGGGAAAAATTGCCATATATGGTAATGAGAATTTAATATATTCCTTTCTTTTGTCTTATAACACAAATATAATACAGGTAGGTCTTTATGTTAAAGCACATTTTCCAGCACATTTTAGTGTGTCAGTGTGATTCAGTTGTTAAATTAATCATTATTGTTACAAACTTGAAGTTTAGAAGTTTTCTTTTTAAAAATAGTTTTGTATTGAACTTTATTTTAATGATAGAACTGTCAGCACAACACAACAGGCGTGCACTGTGAGCAGTGTCTGCCCGGGTATTTTGGTGTAGCCACGCGCGGCTCTCCCTGGGACTGTGCTCCCTGCCAGTGTCCACGTACTGAACCGTCTAACAAGTAAGTGTTGTAATTCACTCATTTCCACTATCAATATTTCATAATACGTAAAGAGCCTGGAGCCTAATTCACAAAGATCTTTTAAGGTAGGAATTCATGTGTACGTATTCTGCTCATGGTGCATAATCCGTATTAGAATGATCATAGAAGAGTTTGGGAATTAACGCATCACACATCACGCATTGCATACATATGGAAGTGTTTCATTTGATTTCCATGTAAACTGTTATTTACGCACCATGCACTATGTACACATGGATTCCTCACTTTAGGTTCTCTTAAGCAACATCACATCATCTTTGCAAGTCTTCTTGTATTGAACTGCGATATTGTAAAGTCGGTTCAGTTAATTAGGCTCTGGTCTGTGGATTGGTACTTTTTGTTTTTGCTTTTACTATTGTATCAGTTGTAAGTGCAGGATTCAGATCAGTAATTGAGTGTTATAGGTAGGTGAAATCAGTATGAGCTGTCACTATGATAACAATGAAATTGAAATAATTTGTTAGTTCATTTGTTTCATTTGACTTTTGTAGAGTGTGGGATGTGACTCTGCGGTTTAGAACACTCCCCTGCAGTGTGATGACTTCTTCAATTGATTACCCTCAGTGCATTTTGGGTTTTTTGGTTGTTCTGACCAGTGCCACCTGACTGATACATCACAGGTCATGGGATGTATTGTGCTGTCTGGGAAAGTGCAAGTGAAACATCCCTTGTTGCACTGAGGTGTTGTTAATCGTAAATTCATGAAGTATAAAAGTGTTCAACTCCATGAAGGATTTTTTTCAGAAGATATAAAAACTATATAATTTCCAAAGTATGAATTAGTTTATTGCATTTGCATCATGAAAAAAAGACATACATTGTGGAGTTGGGTCATTGTTCAACCCAGTGATAAACATTAGAGGTCAATAGAATACAAAACAAGTAAAACATAGTTACAAAATATGTGGTTTGATTGTAATCCTTGACATTTGCATGTTCATTCAGGTTAATTTTTTTGTTTCCATACAGTTTTAGCCCGACCTGTGTGGATATGCGTGGTGTCCTGGTCTGTACGAACTGTTCTGAGGGTTATGCTGGTCGAAGATGTGAGAGGTATGATGGAGCTACATTCTAGAATTCTTTATATTTCACACAATTAATTGCATTCTCTAGACTTGGGTTTTGCCCGTCTGATACATCAAAGGCTATGGTATGTACTGTTCTGACTCTCAGAAGGTCCTGACTATTGTAAAGAACTTACTGCTTTATTGTTAGGAATAGTTTATGTGGTGGCAACATGTTTCCTCTCTTTGTTGACAAGGTTTTCAAATATCCATTTGCTAAAAACTAAATCACCAAAGTGTGAAATGTCCTGAGGTGTTATTAACCAAACATTCCTTTACTTTCCAATCCTTTACACACTGTATTACACTAGTGAGGTTTAATAACTTAATCTACATCTGAATGCTACATTTCTTTCCTTCTGTTTAGATGTGCTCCTGGTTACTGGGGCAACCCATTGGAGGTTGGGAACACGTGCAAGCCATGTGACTGCAACAAGGAAGGTTCTACTGACGAGAACTGTGACGTGCACACCGGCCGCTGCGACTGTCTGCCGGGTATTCAGGGCTTGAAGTGTGATGCCTGCGGCCCCGGACATGCCGTCCTGAATGGCTCCTGCATCTGTATGTTGCATCTTGGCATTATCACAGTTTACGCTGTCACTCGGCAAATTTACAAAATTATGCAAATTAAGGTTAAATTTGACAATTATATTTCATTATTATGCAATTTACCAAAGAGCTAATTAAATAAAATATTTCTGGGGCAATAAACTATTTATTAAGAAAGAAGAAGAAAAACAAACTAATTAAAAAATTGTGTGTCTTTGGCCATTTTTCTTGGTCAAGCTAATTAAAACATGAATTTGACTGCAGATTTTAAAAATCAAATTTGTCAAATTGGTAATATACTTTTAGGAGTCCAGCATAAACCCTGCAATATAGGACATAATAATGCATCATCATGAGGGTATTAATTACAAAAATTATAAATTAATCTTGGTCTGAAAATGTTTTTATAATGAATAGACTGGTGTTGAGACGTAAATATTACTTGAAAATTTCAAATACTTTTGTTCATGGATCTCATCAAATGTAAATTTAGGATATATATCTATGTTAAAATATTTTTGAGTATAACAATTTGTAATAAAATGCTAATATGGTTTAAATACATAGAATGTATGGCATTTATTAACTTGTTCCCATTTAATTATAAATTTATTGTTTTTGTTAAATTTTAGGCATATACTTAGCATTGAAACTGGAGTTATATATACTGTTGTAAAAAGCAATAATGATACATATATTTTTACTCCGTTAATGCAATCTACAAATTAACTGCAGCAAGGATCTACTGGTAAAACCTTTGTTGGTGCATTGTTTTTGACAGTTTGTTTAAAACTAGATTTTGATTTGACTGGAACTCTCTTATTTATTAGAAGCATGTGAAGTGTGTGATTGATTTCGGATGATTTTCCAATTCTTTATATTGAACTATGTTGCTTATTAGAATAACTGTTATGTTTCTGGACAATACTTCTTGGTTTTGATCATGTTTGCTTCATTTTTCTTTCTTTATTCTTAATTTCAATTCTGTTCCCTAGATTACCAAAATGCATTATTATTTGGCTTTGTAATAGAATTGCTCTTTCCCTGAAACTCTTCATCGGTCAGTTTAAAATCTATCCTAGAAGCAGTTATGATTCTTCCAAAAGCAGCCGATTTTATAGTTTTGCATGTAGGTTGTTTTTCTTGTTTGTGTCTTGAAACACCCATGCATAGCCTTATATTGCCCTTTACTAGCATCTACAAGATGACTGTCATAAGTCTGTATGGACACTATATCTCCATCCATGTTTAAGGCAATATTTCTAGTACTAAGTTTTTCATGCAAGTTTCTTGCAAATGGACAAATGTTTTTCGTTGGCAGAACATTATTTCAATACTATTTATATTGATAGAGTTGAGTATTATACTACATTAATACTTTATATTTTGATTGATCAATATGCTCTAGTGGTGTTGTTAAACAAAGCAAACAAACTTATATTTTGATTGAAAACATTATATACATAGTTATAACCATCTTCCATCTGTACAAAAAAGATGAAAAAAGCTACAACCAACTCAGTCTGTTGAGCTTTATTGCATAATTCAATGAGTAAATCATTAATGCACATTGATGCAGATCTAAACTTAAAATATGAAAAGTATTATTAAAGTATAAAAAGTATTTAATCCACCATGTTTATTTTCCATAAGGCTGTATTTATTTTTATTATATTGCTACATTCCTATTGGTTAACTTACGTGTTACCATGTAAATAACATGGGTTTATCTCATTGATTGTGTTTTGTTGTTTAGCTTGCTACGATGGCTGCACTGGTATTCTGCTGGAGGACTTGACTAACATGAATGCCTCAGTTATAAATCTCAACATCACCGCCCCTCTTCCCTGGAGACCACTCAGATATTTACACAACCAAACTATTGAATTATGGGTAAGATAGATTCGTTACCATTCGCAAAGTCTGGTTCTAAAATCATGTTATTGCCGATTCTTCTATTATTACCATACCACAACATGCCATATCACAGTTTACCATGCTATGCCACACCATATCACACCATACCACACCATACCATGCCACACAATGTCACACCATGTTATGTCATACCATACCACATCCTAGTTCATCATGCCATGCCATACCATGTCACACCATACCACATCCCAGTTCACTATGTCATGTCACTCCATGTTAAACCATGCAATGTCACACCACACCACACCACTCCACTCCACTCCACACCGTACCACATTACATTTCACCACACCAGACATGCCACACCACAGTACACCAAAGCACACTATACTACTTACATGTTTACTTGTTGTGTCTGCTATAAGAGGAATATGAATGTATTTCAGGAAAGAATGAATTCTTCCAAGGGAGCTCGTAGTGGTGATTTAGCCGACTTCAGGAATGAAACCAATTTCCTACAAGAAGTGGCTGAAAGGCTCATCAAGAGGGTAAAGCAATTATTTAAATTATTACAGGATAATTATCTTGATGTATTACACTGAAAATATCTGAGTGTATTACACTGGGTCATGTAGATATATACTGTAGAACATGAAAGTTTTGGGAACAACAAAGTATTGCAAAAATTGTGAACAACTAATCATCGCAGTACTTTATACACGCAATAATATAGCGACTTTACTAACAAATAGAACAACCAAATTTGTTTAACTACATTGATTTATTGCATTCAATGAACAAAACGAAACAAAAATCATTGTCAATCACCATGTGTAATTAGCAAACACTAATGTTTATTTTTCCGAGTAAAGTTCACACCACTGCAAGCAGACCTGATGATCACCAGCCACGCGTAACGGTTTCTTTGTCTTTCGATAACTTGTCAATGCATGCCACAATCCACCGGGCGTGAAACGGTTTGATCAACATGCTTGTAGGTGTCTTCTTTTATGTTCTTGGCCACAATGTCAGCATACCACTTGGTAAATTTTTCCTTGATTGCTAATTTAAACTCTGCATTCACCGATAAATCCATGGGCTGCAGCTCACCGGTGCAGTTAGCCGGGACAAATCGCACTTCAAAGGACCGTTTTTGTAGCAGGTCTAAAAATGATTGACATCTATGGGCTGAAAATATATCGAAGATTGCCAATGATTTCTGTCATGCTGGAAGTCTGAGTTCTTTCTTCACCCTTTTGGCGTATGAAACCAGCACATTGTCAACGTAGTCCAGCATCGTCTGCTCGTTGCTCCAGTGATTGGCCGAATGTGTCACGTGCCAATCGTCGGGGAACTTGTAGGTTGGGTGGCATCGGTTGGTTACACCTTTGTATATTATCTGAGGGGGTAACAGGTTGCCATTAGCCGAACTTCCCAGTAACATCGTGATCTCGCGTTTGTCATCTATACCCACAATGGCAACTTGTTTTGCTCCCTTTTCTGCCAATGTCCAGTTGGAAATGGGTACAAGTTTGATGCCTGTTTGATCAAAATTTATTACCAACTTGGTGGGAATGTGGTTGTCTGCACTGTTTTCCCTACCATCGCGATGTACTCTTCTTTCTGTGTGTCGAAGTCAGCTGGTAACTTTCATGCCGCTTTTGTACCCTTTCATTTCACAAAACCAAGTCTTCGTAAAAATTAATCAGACCAGACTTTAGTCCAAGAGATGGGTCCCCCCATGTTCTTCAAGGAGGGATCGATTTTCATGTAATACTATGCCTCGGGCCGTTGCCAAGACAATGTTCCTGTTGATTATGCCTCCGGCAATACGAATAGCCGTCACGTGTTCTTTCACCAGTTTGTCCAACTCTCCCAATAATAAAGGTCTTCCCATCTGTTTGTGTGACAGTGTCGTCAACTCGGTTGTCTTGTCTGCTTTCTTGGCTGTCAGGTAGGCTTTCTTCATGAACCTAACAGAACTCTCACCGAGGCTAATGTCTAGCACACTGCTAAAATGTTTGGCGGCTCGGGTGCAGCCATTTTCCGTGGCGTACTTAGCAATTTTCACTCTGGTTCCAGGTGAAAAATGGTTGTTATCATGCTTTCGTTTGACTCCACGTTTAGTTGTGATCTTATTTGGTGGTGTTGTCAGTGATTCTTCTATAGTCTTGTTGTCAGTGATTTTTCTATAGTCTTGTTGACAGCAGTCATTCTGGCAGCTGTTTCAGGAGTCGATGGCGTGGACAGGCCTGGTAAACCAACGGTGCATCGCTTCTCGATGGTTACAAATTTCAACATTTTATTTTGGTATAATTATGATATGACGTTAACAGTTTACATCTGCCTGCTATAAAGACCCATTTAAAAATGAATACTAGTACATGTACATGACATTTGAGTTACTTCAGTCATACTGAGTGTATAATGCACATCTCATACCTGCATACTGGTCTCTAAATGTAAGCTATGGCTATTAATTAAAACAACACAACATGCTACACACGGCGTGCAAGCACTGTTCAATGCTGACATTTGAGTTACTTCAGTCATACTGAGTGTATAATGCACATCTCATACCTGCATACTGGTCTCTAAATGTAAGCTATGGCTATTAATTAAAACAACACAACATGCCACACACGGCGTGCAAGCACTGTTCAATGCTGACATTTGAGTTACTTCAGTCATACTGAGTGTATAATGCACATCTCATACCTGCATACTGGTCTCTAAATGTAAGCTATGGCTATTAATTAAAACAACACGACATGCCACACACGGCGTGCAAGCGCTGTTCAACGCTGACATTTGAGTTACTTCAGTCATACTGAGTGTATAATGCACATCTCATACCTGCATACTGGTCTCTAAATGTAAGTTATGGCTATTAATTAAAACAACACAACATGTTTATTGTCTTTGAGTACCAGCTAAGGTTGCAATACTTTTTGTGTAAGCTACATCTGATGTCGCAATACTTTCTACACGCAGTTTGGGCTACTGTTGGCATATCGCAATACATTAATGGTGCAGTACATAATGGATCTACAGTATATCTGTGTTGATGAGGTTTTCCATTATACATTTAAATAATATGGAACTCGCTTAATGTACAGCAAATATATAAGATTTGCTCAAGTAGTCATCTGTTAAGTAGCCATATGGGGCCTGAATCACAAGCTCTCTTAAGCTCACTTAATCTCGCATCACATCATTGGTGCATGTCTTTTTGTGTTGTACGGCGAGATCGCAAAGTTGCAAGAGTTTAGTGAATTAGATCCCTGTCTTTTAAATTGGATAATATAGTACAAACAAATTAATATAATTTGTTGAATAATAAAGTGTAACCTAGATTATTATGTTAAATTATTTAACTTTGAAATGTTGTGAGCAGTCAGTGTAGTGGAGTCTTTGCATCAGTGTCAAAGTTATTAAATTATGGAAATTAATTAATTTTATTTTACCTTCTTTTACCAGTGCATTATATATTATATCATTAGCTGTTATAATTTATTTCAGTCTGAAGAGACAACCGCATTGGTAGATGTACTGGATCGAAATGCAACAGTTCTGTTTAAAAATTCTACTGACTTGGAAGATGAAATTGTCAAACTGTTTGCGGATATAAAAGGTTTGTTCTATGGTGATTGTTAACAAAAGGAATGAGTGAAAAATAATTTTTGTCTGCACATCTGTGCTTAAATGCATTTGTATGCCATGTACATGTACACACAATCAAACACGCACAAAGGTATACACACACATTGTCATATATATGTTTTGTACAACACTGTCATGCCATATATTTTGTACAACACTGTCATGTCATATATTTTGTACTACACTGTCATGTCATATGTTTTGTACTACACTGTCATGTCATATATTTTGTACTACACTGTCATGTCATATGTTTTGTACAACACTGTCATGCCATATGTTTTGTATAGCACTGTCATGTCATATATTTTGTACTACACTGTCATATCATATGTTTTGTACAACACTGTCATGCCATATGTTTTGTATAGCACTGTCATGTCATATATTTTGAACTACACTGACAGGTCATGTTTTATGTAACATTGTCATACTATAAGTTTTGTACAACACTTTTATTTGATATGTTTTGTACAACAGTCATGTCATGTTTTGTACAGCACTGTCATTTCATGTTTTGTACTACTGTCATGTCATATGTTTTGTACTACACTGTCATGTCATATGTTTTGTACAACACTGTCATGTCATGTTTTGTATAACACTGTCATGCCATATGTTTTGTATAGCACTGTCATGCCATATGTTTTGTAATGCACTGTCATGTCATATATTTTGTACAACACTGACAGGTCATGTTTTATATAACACTGTTATACTATGAGTTTTGTACAACACTGTTACTTGATATGTTTTTGAACAACAGTCATGTCATATTTAGTACTGCACTATCATTTCATGTTGTGTACAACAGTGTCATATCATTATTTTTGGTACTACACTGTCATGTCATTATTTTTGGTACTACACTGTCATGTCATATGTTTTGTACAACACTGTCATGCCATATGTTTTGTATAGCACTGTCATGTCATATATTTTGAACAACACTGACAGGTCATGTTTTATGTAGCACTGTCATACTATAAGTTTTGTACAACAGTCATATCATGTTTTGTACAGCACTGTCATTTCATGTTTTGTACTAGACTGTCATGTCATATGTTTTGTACAAAACTGTCATGCCATATGTTTTGTATAGCACTGTCATGTCATATATTTTGTACAACACTGACAGGTCATGTTTTATGTAACACTGTTATACTATGAGTTTTGTACAACACTGTTACTTGATATGTTTTTGAACAACAGTCATGTCATATTTAGTACTGCACTGTCATTTCATGTTGTGTACAACAGTGTCATGTCATTATTTTTGGTACTACACTGTCATGTCATTAGTTTTGGTACTACACTGTCATGTCATATGTTTTGTACAACACTGTCATGCCATATGTTTTGTACAACACTGTCATGTCATATGTTTTGTACAACACTGTCATGTAATAATCTCTGTATACTTCAGATGACACTGAGAAACTGGAGAGTCTTGTTGAGAAATTGTTTTACAATCAGTCAGGAGTTAACATCACAGCAGCATTCCAGGAGGCTAAACACATACTGGATGAAATTCTCGGCAGAGATTTCTCACCCATAGATGCAGAAATTTATAATGAAAACAGGTAAAGTGCAAGACCATTGGTTAGTTAACATATTTTAAAAGCAAGATTTAAGGTAATTTTCAGTGTTAGTATGCAGTTTGAAACAAATTAGATTTATTATAAACTTAACAGCCCTCATTTATTTTAAACCTTAAAGCATCAAATCCAAATTCATTTTGTTGTTTGCCAATTTTACTTTATATATTTAATATCTTGAAACTCTTGTTAATATATGAGCTAAAAATGTTTTATCCACAGAAAAGGGGTACTGCATTAACAAATAAGAAATTAAGAATGACAATAACTGTATAATAAGAAACATTATTTCAAAATATTTTTCAGAAATAAATTATATTTGTGTGAATACAAATTGCAAACATGTTTTTAAAATTTCATTAAAAATCATATTTGGATTATAAACTGTATTTAACAGCTTTACATGACTTACCCAACTGTTTTTGTTCTTGAACTGTCCTGTTCACTATTGTTTAGGTTGGCTGAGAAACTGTCAGAGAGAATACAAAAGCTTTGGATGATGAACTTGAACACAAGTGGGGTGATAGCCAAACTTGCTGATGCTCAAAAGAGACTTCAAGACTTGCACGATTTAGCTAAAACTGCCAAAGAAAAGTCGGAACAAGTAATCAGTGAGGAGGTTCTGAAATATGGTGCAAAGTTGGCTATCGTTGAAGTAAGGAAAACCATTATAAACTGTGATGTTTTTTTAGATATATCAGTTTAAATGAAAACATTCTTTAACATGATTAAAAAATAGCTGTAGTGGAAGTAAGGAAAACCATTATAAAATTTAGTGTCTTTATGGTTTTGAATGAAAATATTCTCTGATATGGTGCAAAGTAAGGAAATCCATTATTAACTATGGTGTCTTTTTATGTTCATTAACTGGTATTAAAAGACACCATTATAGTTAATAATGGCTTTCCTTACTTCCACTTTAGTTATATTTGTTTGAGTAAAAAGTATGGTGGAAGTAAAAAATAACATCAGTCTAGATATTTTTCTTTCTTTTAAATAAGCAATAATACTTTACTTAGATAATGATTATTGTAACAATTTAATTAAATAGTTCATTTTCACGAGCATTTGTTACTGCATGTAAACATAACCTGATATGTTTTCATCACATTTTTCTTCTTCTATTCAGGATTTGTTGGCAGAAATTTCCACAATCAAGGAAGACACATCGGAACTCCTGAAAGATGGGACATATTATATATCAGAAGCCAGGGATCTCCTCGACAGACTTCTGGAAAATCTTCTGGTATGATTTGTTTATTTCTTTAGATGATAAAAATAAATCTGTTTAAAACCACAAAATGTTGTCAGCATTTATTCACTTTTACCATACAGAATAAATATTACGTCAGTACACCTACATAAATTTAGCATTGAATATCTTATATCAAATAGGAGTGGTATGTTCAAAAATAAAAGATTAACAGAATCATTTCTGTTCCACACATAATTTGTTTTAAGTTTTTAAAAGGTTGTTTCAACCAGTGCATCACAACTGGTCAAAGGCCGTGGTATGTGCTTTCCTGTTTGTGGGAAAGTGCATATAAAAGATCCCTTGCTGCATTAGATGACTACATGTCAAATTTACCAAATGTTCAACATACAGTGATCAATGTGCTCTAGTGGTGTTGTTAAACAAAACAAACTTTAACTTTTTAAAAGGAAACAAATCTTAATGTTAAATCAACATTTGAAATTAAATGTTTGTCTTGTTTCAGACAATAGGACGAGAATATTCTACCCTTGAAGCAGTAACTGACAGACTGATGGCCATATTTAATGACATGCAGAGAAAACTGCCGAGGTCGAAGCAGTTAACTAAGGACGCGTGGAGACATGCTAGGGAGCTGCAGAAATACGCTCAAGATTTAGACGCGTAAGTTACTAGAAAAAAAAAGAGTAGAAATTAGTCTATATTTACATCTAAAAGTCTTATTACTCATCATTTTAATAATATATCTTTACACTTAGGTAGTTGCTTATATCAGTTATGATACTCTGAGAGAAGAAACCCACTGCTAAGGCATAGGCTAGCCTTTCAGTGAGGATCACATTTAAAATGATTTTTCATTTGTGGAACATTATCTACAACCGGTAACTTTTTCATTCTTGTTTTATTCTTTAAATGTATCTTTCTTTTGTATTCATTCTTTATTTTATCTTTTATTTTATTATTTTTTCTTTCTTTCTTTCATTCTGTATTTTTTTGAAATTTTGTATACATTAATAAAAAAAACATCTTATATAAAGTTACCAAATATTTGCATGTAAGATGTGCCAAAAAGAATAAAGAACAATATATTTTAATTTACCTTTGGTCATAACCAAACTTTTTACTTTATTAGTGGATTGCATGTGTACTGAATCACATGATTTCTGTTTCTCTTTCAGTCTGTTTGTGAAGACACGGGCCGATGCAGAAGCACCTATAAAAGCAGCAAAGGTTTACCAGAATATTGTCGATGCCATCAATCAAGCTGAAAAGGCTGCCAAGAATGCATTGAAAACTTCAAAGGAATCTGTCAAAATTGTATGTTAATATTTTTCTATTCTATATTCTAAACAGTATATTTCTATTACATTTTAAAAATTACCTACCACCATTCATCATGGACACTTTGTTAACTAATAACTAATGTTTTTTCTTCAGTCATTCATTCCTTTGTGTCATTTCACAAGCTTTCTGTTATATTAATAACGATGATAATGATAACAGTTTTTAATTTTTTTATTTAGTGAAAATAACTTAATAAAATTAATCATAGTCTGTTTCCCCTGAAGCCTTCTTAATAATAATAATAATAATAAGCAACATATTGGCACAAACATAATATTGAATAATTAAATTTCCATTACATTCATTGCAACATATGGTCCAGATGTAACAATGGGATAGTCTTACTCAACTTACCGTACTAGCACAACAACAATGCTATATGACCCTGAGTTATAACCTCCACTGCAGAATTATCTCCCCTTGCTGGATGTATAACCTACACTCGCGTATGAGTAGACCGTATATCCTCGTTTTTTGATTCTGCAGTCCTCCATTGCAGTCGTGTTCGAGTTCTGTAGTAAAAATGTTTGTCAAATTGTCAAATTGTTTATTAATTTGTAATTTTGTTTTACTCTGTCATACGAGGTCTTTTGGGTAATTTACATAGGGGGTTAATGTCTGACACGGCTTCCTCGGGCTCCAACCGGTTGGTTGTGTGTGCCGAGGGGGGTTGTCTTAAACGACTGCCCCAGTTTGATCAGCATTTGTTATGTCGGGCATGTCGTTCTTGTTGTTTTGAATGCCAGTGTCATATCTGTGTAAATTGGTCCCCCTCCACGTGGGGGAAGGCTAAGAAGCTGTCAAAAGATGTAGAGCGAAAGAGGATGATTAGACATGAACGGGACGGGCGGAGCACAGTGGCAACCTCCGGGGTCGTGCTCCATACCGATTTGCCGGCGGTCGGCAAGTCAGTGTCCAGTTCAAAGAGCTCGCGGACTAGTGGTAGGCGCAAGGGCACCTCCTCGTCTGTTCGCCATCTTCATGGTGATACCAGTAAACCCGAAGCGCGGAGGGGGCGCTGTTGCTCCCTGTTTCGGCTGAAGCAGGAAAGGTTTCTTCCAGGTTGGGCTCCGTTCGACCTGG